>NW_027310904.1:0-41054 GCF_047496795.1 Chiloscyllium punctatum | reverse complement strand
GGGTGAGGTGGGTGAGGTCAATGAGGTGGGTGAGGTGGGTGAGGTGGTTGAGGTGGATGAGGTGAGGTGGGTGAGGTGAGTGAGGTTGGTGAGGTGGGTGAGGTGGGTGAGGTGAGGTGAGTGAGGTTGGTGAGGTGGGTGAGGTGGGTGAGGTGAGGTGTGGTGGGTGAGGGGGTTGAGGGTGGTGAGGTGGGTGAGGGGGGTGAGGGGGTGAGGTGGGTGAGGGGGGTGAGATGGGTGAGGTGGGTGAGGTGGTTGAGGGGGGTGAGGTGGGTGAGGTGGGTGAGGGGGGTGAGGTGGATGAGGTGGGTGAGGGGGGTGAGGTGGTTGAGGTGGATGAGGTGGGTGAGGGGGGTGAGGTGGGTGAGGTGGATGAGGTGGGTGAGGGGGTGAGGGGGTTGAGGTGGGTGAGGTGGGTGAGGTGGGTGAGGGGGGTGAGGGGGGTGAGGTGGGTGAGGGGGTGAGGTGGGTGAGGTGAGGTGAGGTGGGTGAGGGGGGTGAGTTGGGTGAGGGGGGTGAGGTGGGTGAGGTGGGTGAGGTGGGTGAGGGGGTGAGGTGGGTGAGTTGGATGAGGGGGGTGAGGGGGGTGAGGGGGGTGGGGTGAGGTGTGGTGGGTGAGGGGGTTGAGGGGGGTGAGGGGGGTGAGGGGGGTGAGGTGAGGTGAGGTGGGTGAGGGGGGTGAGGGGGGGTGAGGTGGGTGAGGGGGGTGAGGTGGGTGAGGTGGGTGAGGTGGGTGAGGGCGGTGAGGGGGGTGAGGTGGGTGAGGGGGTGAGGGGGGTGAGGGGGTGAGGGGGGTGAGGTGGGTGAGGGGGGTGAGTGGGGTGAGGGGGGTGAGGTGGGTGAGGGTGGTGAGGGGGGTGAGGTGGGTGAGGGGGTGAGGTGGGTGAGGGCAGTGAGGGGGGTGAGGTGGGTGAGGGGGTGAGGTGGGTGAGGGGGGTGAGGGGGTGAGGGGGGTGAGGGGGGTGAGGTGGGTGAGGGGGTGAGGTGGGTGAGGGGAGTGAGGTGGGTGAGGGGGTGAGGTGGGTGAGGGGGGTGAGGGGGGTGAGATGGGTGAGGTGAGGTGGGTGAGGGGGGTGAGGGGGGTGAGGTGGGTGAGGTGGGTGAGGTGGGTGAGGGCGGTGAGGTGGGTGAGGTGAGGTGGGTGAGGTTGGTGAGGTGGGTGGGGGGGTGAGGGCGGTGAGGTGGTTGAGGTGAGGTGGGTGAGGTGAGGTGGGTGAGGTGAGGTGAGGTGGGTGAGGTGAGGTGGGTGAGGTGGTTGAGGTGAGGTGGGTGAAGGGGGTGAGGTGAGGTGGGTGAGATGGGTGAGGTGAGGTGGGTGAGGTGAGGTTGGTGAGGTGGGTGAGGTGAGGTGGGTGAGGTGAGGTGAGGTGGGTGAGGTGAGGTGAGGTGAGGTGGGTGAGGTGGGTGAGGTGAGGTTGGTGAGGTGGGTGAGGTGAGGTGGGTGAGGTGAGGTGGGTGAGGTGAGGTGAGGTGGGTGAGGTGGGTGAGGTGAGGTGAGGTGGGGTGAGGTGAGGTTGGTGAGGTGGGTGAGGTGAGGTGGGTGAGGTGAGGTGAGGTGGGTGAGGTGAGGTGGGTTAGGTGGGTGAGGTGAGGTGGGTGAGGTGAGGTGAGGTGGGTGAGGTGGGTGAGGTGAGGTGGGTGAGGTGGGTGAGGTGGGTGAGGTGGGTGAGGTGAGGTGGGTGCGGTGGGTGAGGTGAGGTGGGTGAGGTGGGTGAGGTGAGGTGGGTGAGGTGGGTGAGGTGAGGTGAGGTGGGTGAGGTGAGGTGGGTGAGGTGAGGTGGGTGAGGTGAGGTGAGGTGGGTGAGGTGGGTGAGGTGGGGTGGGTGCGGTGGGTGAGGTGGGTGAGGTGAGGTGGGTGAGGTGGGTGAGGTGAGGTGGGTGCGGTGGGTGAGGTGAGGTGGGTGAGGTGGGTGAGGTGAGGTGGGTGAGGTGAGGTGAGGTGGGTGAGGTTGGTGAGGTGAGGTGGGTGAGGTGGGTGAGGTGGGTGAGGTGGTTGAGGTGAGGTGGGTGAGGTGAGGTGGGTGAGGTGGGTGAGGTGGGTGAGGTGGGTGAGGTGAGGTGGGTGAGGTGGGTGAGGTGGGTGAGGTGGGTGAGGTGAGGTGGGTGAGGTGGTTGAGGTGAGGTGGGTGAGGTGGGTGAGGTGGGTGAGGTGAGGTGGGTGAGGTGGGTGAGGTGAGGTGAGGTGGGTGAGGTGAGGTGAGGTGGGTGAGGTGAGGTGGGTGAGGTGGGTGAGGTGAGGTGGGTGAGGTGAGGTGAGGTGAGGTGGGTGAGGTGAGGTGAGGTGAGGTGGGTGAGGTGGGTGAGGTGAGGTGGGTGAGGTGAGGTGGGTGATGTGGGTGAGGTGGGCGAGGGGGGTGAGGGGGGTGAGGGGGGTGAGGTGGGTGAGGGGGGTGAGGGGGGTGAGGGGGGTGAGGTGGGTGAGGTGCGTGAGGGGGGTGAGGTGGGTGAGGGGGGTGAGGTGGGTGAGGTGCGTGAGGGGGGTGAGGTGGGTGAGGGGGGTGAGGTGGGTGAGGTGGGTGATGTGAGGTGGGTGAGGTGGGTGAGGTGAGGTGGGTGAGGGAAGTGAGGGGGGTGAGGTGGGCGAGGGGGGTGAGGTGGGTGAGGTGGTTGAGGGGGGTGAGGTGGGTGAGGTGGGTGAGGTGCGTGAGGTGGGTGAGGTGGGTGAGGTGGGTGAGGTGCGTGAGGGGGGTGAGGTGGGTGAGGGGGGTGATGTGAGGTGCGTGACGGGGGTGAGGTGGGTGAGGGGGGTGAGGTGGGTGCGGGGGGTGAGTGGGGTGAGGGGGGTGAGGGAAGTGAGGGGGGTGAGGTGGGCGAGGGGGGTGAGGTGGGTGAGGTGGTTGAGGTGGGTGAGGTGCGTGAGGGGGGTGAGGGGGGTGAGGTGGGTGAGGTGGGTGATGTGAGGTGGGTGAGGTGGGTGAGGGGGGTGAGGTGCGTGAGGTGGGTGATGTGAGGTGGGTGAGGTGGGTGAGGGGGGTGAAGTGGGTGAGGTGGGTGAGGTGCGTGAGGGGGGTGAGGGGGGTGAGGTGGTTGAGGGGGGTGAGGTGGGTGAGGTGGGTGAGGTGCGTGAGGTGGGTGAGGTGCGTGAGGGGGGTGAGGTGGGTGAGGTGGGTGAGGGGGGTGAGGTGGGTGAGGTAAGGTGGGTGAGGGGGGTGAGGTGGGTGAGGTGAGGTGCGTGAGGGGGGTGAGGTGGGTGAGGGGGGTGAGGTGGGTGAGGTGGGTGAGGGGGGTGAGGTGGGTGAGGTAAGGTGGGTGAGGGGGGTGAGGTGGGTGAGGTGAGGTGCGTGAGGGGGGTGAGGTGGGTGAGGGGGGTGAGGTGGGTGCGGGGGTGAGGGGGGTGAGGTGGGTGAGGGGGGTGAGGGGGGTGAGGGGGGTGAGGTGAGGTGGGTGAAGGGGGTGAGGTGGGTGAGGTGGGTGAGGTGGTTGAGGGGGGTGAGGGGGGTGAGGTGGTTGAGGTGAGGTGAGTGAGGTGGGTGAGGTGAGGTGAGGGGGGTTGAGGGGGGTGAGGTGGGTGAGGTGAGTGAAGTGGGTGCGGTGGGTGAGGTGGGTGAGGTGGGTGGGTGAGGTGGGTGAGGTGGGTGAGGTGGGTGAGGTGAGGTGAGTAAGGTGGGTGAGGTGGGTGAGGTGAGGTGAGTAAGGTGGGTGAGGTGGGTGAGGTGGGTGAGGTGAGGTGGGTGAGGGGGGTGAGGTGGGTGAGGTGAGGTGAGTAAGGTGGGTGAGGTGGGTGAGGTGGGTGAGGTGAGGTGGGTGAGGGGGGTGAGGGGGGTGAGGGGGGTGAGGGGGGTGAGGTGAGGTGGGTGAAGGGGGTGAGGTGGGTGAGGTGGGTGAGGTGGTTGAGGGGGGTGAGGGGGGTGAGGTGGTTGAGGTGAGGTGAGTGAGGTGGGTGAGGTGGGTGAGGTGAGTGAAGTGGGTGCGGTGGGTGAGGTGGGTGAGGGGGTTGAGGTGGGTGAGGGGGGTGAGGGGGGTGAGGTGCGGTGAGGGGGGTGAGGGGGTGAGGTGGGTGAGGGGGGTGAGGGGGTGAGGTGGGTGAGGGGGGTGAGGGGGTGAGGTAGGTGAGGGGGTGAGGTGGGTGAGGTGGGTGACGTAAGGTGGGTGAGGTGGGTGAGGTGAGGTGGGTGAGGTGAGGAGGGTGAGGTGATGTGGGTGAGGTGGGTGAGGTGAGGTGGGTGAGGTGGGTGAGGGGGGTGAGGGGGGTGAGGTGAGGTTGGTGGGTGGGTGAGGTGGGTGAGGTGGGTGAGGTGGGTGAGGTGAGGTGAGTGAGGTGGGTGAGGTGGGTGAGGTGGGTGAGGTGAGGTGGGTGAGGTGGGTGAGGTGAGGTGGGTGAGGTGGGTGAGGTGGGTGGGTGAGGTGAGGTGGGTGAGGGGGGTGAGGTGAGGTGGGTGGGTGGGTGAGGTGAGGTGGGTGAGGGGGGTGAGGTGAGGTGGGTGAGGTGGGTGAGGTGGGTGAGGTGGGTGAGGTGGGTGGGTGGGTGAGGTGAGGTGGGTGAGGGGGGTGAGGTGGGTGAGGTGAGGTGGGTGAGGTGGGTGAGGTGGGTGGGTGAGGTGAGGTGGGTGAGGTGGGTGGGTGGGTGAGGTGAGGTGGGTGAGGGGGGTGAGGTGAGGTGGGTGAGGTGGGTGAGGTGGGTGAGGTGGGTGAGGTGGGTGGGTGGGTGAGGTGAGGTGGGTGAGGGGGGTGAGGTGGGTGAGGTGGGTGGGTGGGTGAGGTGAGGTGGGTGAGGGGGGTGAGGGGTGTGAGGTGAGGTGGGTGGGTGGGTGAGGGGGGTGAGGTGGGTGAGGTGGGTGAGGTGGGTGTGGTGAGTGAGGTGGGTGAGGTGAGTGAGGTGAGTGAGGTGAGTGAGGTGGGTGAGGTGGGTGAGGTGGTGAGGTGGGGTGAGGGGGGTGAGGTGGGTGTGGTGAGGTGGGTGAGGTGGTGGGTGAGGTGGGTGAGGGGTGTGAGGTGAGGTGGGTGGGTGGGTGAGGGGGGTGAGGTGGGTGAGGTGAGGTGGGTGAGGTGAGTGAGGTGAGGTGGGTGAGGTGGGTGAGGGGGGGTGAGGGGGGTGAGGTGAGGTGGGTGGGTGGTTGAGGTGAGGTGTGTGAGGTGGATGAGGTGGGTGAGGGGGGTGAGGTGGGTGAGGTGAGTGAGGTTGGTGAGGTGGGTGAGGTGGGTGAGGGAGGTGAGGTGGGTGAGGTGGGTGAGGTGGGTGAGGTGGGTGAGGGGGGTGAGGGGGTGAGGTGGGTGAGGGGGGTGAGATGGGTGAGGTGGGTGAGGTGGTTGAGGGGGGTGAGGGGGGTGGGTGAGGTGAGGTGGGTGAGGTGGGTGAGGGGGGTGAGGTGGATGAGGTGGGTGAGGGGGGTGAGGAGGTTGAGGTGGATGAGGTGGGTGAGGGGGGTGAGGTGGGTGAGGTGGATGAGGTGGGTGAGGGGGGTGAGGGGGTTGAGGTGAGGTGAGGTGGGTGAGGGGGTTGAGGTGGGTGAGGCGGGTGAGGTGGGTGAGGGGGGTGAGGGGGGTGAGGGGGGTGAGGTGGGTGAGGGGGGTGAGGGGGTGAGGTGGGTGAGGGGGGTGAGGTGGGTGAGGGGGGTGAGGTGGGTGAGGGGGGTGAGGGGGTGAGGTGGGTGAGGGGGGTGAGGGGGGTGAGATGGGTGAGGTGGGTGAGGTGAGGTGGGTGAGGGGGTGAGGTGGGTGAGGGGGGTGAGGGGGGTGAGATGGGTGAGGTGGGTGAGGTGGGTGAGGTGGGTGAGGTGAGGTGGGTGAGGTGGGTGAGGTGGGTGAGGGGGGGTGAGGGGGGTGAGGGGGTGAGGTGGGTGAGGGGGGGTGAGGGGGGTGAGATGGGTGAGGTGGGTGAGGTGAGGTGGGTGAGGGGGGTGAGGTGGGTGAGGGGGTGAGGTGGGTGAGGGGGGTGAGGGGGGTGAGATGGGTGAGGTGGGTGAGGTGAGGTGGGTGAGGGGGTGAGGTGGGTGAGGGGGGTGAGGGGGGTGAGATGGGTGAGGTGGGTGAGGGGGGTGAGGGGGGTGAGGTGGGTGAGGTGGGTGAGGGGGTGAGGGGGGTGAGTTGGGTGAGGTGGGTGAGGGGGTGAGGGGGTGAGGTGGGTGAGGTGGGTGAGGTGGGTGAGGGTGGTGAGGTGGGTGAGGTGGGTGAGGTGGGTGAGGTGGGTGAGGGGGGTGAGATGGGTGAGGTGAGGTGGGTGAGGTGAGGTTGGTGAGGTGGGTGAGGTGAGGTGAGGTGGGTGAGGTGGGTGAGGTGGGTGAGGTGGGTGAGGTGAGGTGGGTGAGGTGGGTGAGATGGGTGAGGGTGAGGGGTGGGTGAGGTGAGGTTGGTGAGGTGGGTGAGGTGGGTGAGGTGGGTGAGGTGAGGTGGGTGAGGTGAGGTGGGTGAGGGGGGTGAGGTGGGTGAGGTGAGGTGGGTGAGGTGGGTGAGGTGAGGTGGGTGAGGTGGGTGAGGTGAGGTGGGTGAGGTGGGTGAGGTGGGTGAGGTGGTGAGGTGAGGTGGGTGAGGTGGGTGAGGTGAGGTGAGGTGGGTGAGGTGGGTGAGGTGAGGTGGGTGCGGTGGGTGAGGTGGGTGAGGTGAGGTGGGTGAGGTGGGTGAGATGGGTGAGGTGAGGTGGGTGAGGTGAGGTTGGTGAGGTGGGTGAGGTGGGTGAGGTGGGTGAGGTGAGGTGGGTGAGGTGAGGTGGGTGAGGTGGGTGAGGTGGGTGAGGTGAGGTGGGTGAGGTGGGTGAGGTGAGGTGGGTGAGGTGGGTGAGGTGAGGTGGGTGAGGTGGGTGAGGTGGGTGAGGTGGTTGAGGTGAGGTGGGTGAGGTGGGTGAGGTGAGGTGAGGTGGGTGAGGTGAGGTGAGGTGGGTGAGGTGGGTGAGGTGGGTGAGATGGGTGAGGTGAGGTGGGTGAGGTGGGTGAGGTGGGTGAGGTGAGGTGGGTGCGGAGGGTGAGGTGGGTGAGGTGAGGTGGGTGAGGTGGGTGAGGTGGGTGAGGTGGGTGAGGTGAGGTGAGGTGGGTGAGGTGGGTGAGGTGAGGTGGGTGCGGTGGGTGAGGTGGGTGAGGTGGGTGAGGTGAGGTGGGTGAGGTGGTTGAGGTGAGGTGGGTGAGGTGAGTTTGGTGAGGTGGGTGAGGTGGGTGAGGTGGGTGAGGTGAGGTGGGTGAGGTGGGTGAGGTGAGGTGAGGTGGGTGAGGTGGGTGGGTGAGGTGAGGTGGGTGAGGTGAGGTGGGTGAGGTGGGTGAGGTGAGGTGGGTGAGGTGAGGTGAGGTGAGGTGGGTGAGGTGAGGTGGGTGAGGTGAGGTGAGGTGACGTGGGTGAGGTGGGTGAGGTGAGGTGGGTGAGGTGAGGTGGGTGATGTGGGTGTGGTGGGTGAGGGGGGTGAGGTAGGTGAGGGGTGTGAGTGGGGTGAGGGGGGTGAGGGAAGTGAGGGGGGTGAGGTGGGCGAGGGGGGTGAGGGGGGTGAGGTGGGTGAGGGGGGTGAGGGGGGGTGAGGTGGGTGAGCTGCATGAGGGGGGTGAGGTGGGTGAGGTGGGTGAGGTGAGGTGGGTGAGGGAAGTGAGGGGGGTGAGGTGGGCGAGGGGGGTGAGGTGGGCGAGGGGGGTGAGGTGGGTGAGGTGGGTGATGTGGGTGAGGTGGGTGAGGGGGGTGAGGTGAGGTGCGTGACGGGGGTGAGGTGGGTGAGGGGGGTGAGGTGGGTGCGGGGGGTGAGTGGGGTGAGGGGGGTGAGGGAAGTGAGGGGGGTGAGGTGGGCGAGGGGGGTGAGGTGGGTGAGGTGGTTGAGGGGGGTGAGGTGGGTGAGGTGGGTGAGGTGCGTGAGGGGGGTGAGGTGGGTGAGGGGGGTGAGGTGGGTGAGGTGGGTGATGTGAGGTGGGTGAGGTGGGTGAGGTGAGGTGGGTGAGGTGAGGTGGGCGAGGGGGGTGAGGTGGGCGAGGGGGGTGAGGTGGGTGAGGTGGTTGAGGGGGGTGAGGTGGGTGAGGTGGTTGAGGGGGGTGAGGTGGGTGAGGTGGGTGAGGTGCGTGAGGTGGGTGAGGTGCGTGAGGGGGGTGAGGTGGGTGAGGTGGGTGAGGAGGGTGAGGGGTGTGAGGTGGGTGAGGTAAGGTGGGTGAGGGGGGTGAGGTGGGTGAGGGGGTGAGGTGGGTGCGGGGGGTGAGGGGGGTGAGGGGGGTGAGGTGGGTGAGGGGGGTGAGGGGGGTGAGGTGGTTGAGGGGGTGAGGTGGGTGCGGGGGGTGAGGTGGGTGAGGGGGGTGAGGTGGGTGAGGTGAGGTGCGTGAGGGGGGTGAGGTGGGTGAGGGGGGTGAGGTGGGTGCGGGGGTGAGGGGGGTGAGGGGGGTGAGGTGGGTGAGGGGGGTGAGGGGGGTGAGGGGGGTGAGGGGTGTGAGGTGAGGTGGGTGAAGGGGGTGAGGTGGGTGAGGTGGGTGAGGTGGTGAGGGGGGTGAGGGGGGTGAGGTGGTTGAGGTGAGGTGAGTGAGGTGGGTGAGGTGAGGTGAGGGGGTTGAGGGGGGTGAGGTGGGTGAGGTGGGTGAGGGGGGTGAGGGGGGTGAGGGGGTTGAGGTGGGTGAGGTGGGTGAGGGGGGTGAGGGGGGTGAGGTGGGTGAGGGGGGTGAGGGGGTGAGGTGGGTGAGGGGGTGAGGGGTGTGAGGTGGGTGAGGGGGGTGAGGGGGGTGAGGTGGGTGAGGGGGGTGAGGGGGTGAGGTGGGTGGGGGGGTGAGGGGGTGAGGTGGGTGCGGGGGGTGAGGTGGGTGAGGTGAGGTGGGTGAGGTGAGGAGGGTGAGGTGATGTGGGTGAGGTGGGTAAGGTGAGGTGGGTGAGGTGGGTGAGGTGAGGTGGGTGAGGTGAGGAGGGTGAGGTGATGTGGGTGAGGTGGGTGAGGTGAGGTGGGTGAGGTGGGTGAGGGGGGTGAGGGGGGTGAGGTGAGGTGGGTGGGTGGGTGAGGTGAGGTGGGTGAGGTGGGTGAGGTGAGGTGGGTGATGTGGGTGGGTGGGTGAGGTGAGGTGGGTGAGGGGGGTGAGGTGAGGTGGGTAGGTGGGTGAGGTGGGTGAGGTGAGGTGGGTGAGGTGGGTGGGTGGGTGAGGTGAGGTGGGTGAGGGGGGTGAGGTGAGGTGGGTGCTTGGGGTGAGGTGGGTGAGGTGAGTGAGGTGGGTGAGGTGAGTGAGGTGGGTGAGGTGAGGTGGGTGAGGTGGGTGAGGTGAGGTGGGTGAGGTGAGGTGGGTGAGGTGGGTGAGGTGAGGTGGGTGAGGTGGGGTGAGGTGAGGTGGGTGAGGTGGGTGAGGTGAGGTGAGGTGGGTGAGGTGGGTGAGATGGGTGAGGGTGTGAGGTGGGTGAGGTGGGTGAGGTGGGTGAGGGGGGTGAGGTAGGTGAGGGGTGTGAGTGGGGTGAGGTGGGTGAGGGGGGTGAGGGGGGTGAGGGGGGTGAGGTAGGTGAGGTGGGTGAGGTGGGTGAGGGAGGTGAGGGGGGTGTGGTGAGGTGGGTGAGGTGAGGTGGGTGAGGTGGGTGAGGTGAGGTGAGGTGGGTGAGGGGGGTGAGGTGAGGTGAGGTGGGTGAGGTGAGGTGAGGTGGGTGAGGGAGTTGAGGGGGGTGAGGTGGGTGAGGGGTGTGAGGGGGGTGAGGGGGGTGAGGTAGGTGAGGTGGGTGAGGTGGGTGAGGGAGGTGAGGGGGGTGTGGTGAGGTGGGGTGAGGTGAGGTGAGGTGGGTGAGGGGGGTGAGGTGAGGTGGGAGGTGGGTGAGGTGAGGTGGGTGGGTGAGGGAGTTGAGGGGGGGGTGGGTGAGGTGGGTGAGGTGGGTGAGGTGAGGTGGGTGAGGGGGGTGAGGTGAGGTGAGGTGGGTGAGGGGGGTGAGGTGAGGTGGGTGAGGGGGGTGAGGTGAGGTGAGGTGGGTGAGGGGGGTGAGGTGAGGTGGGTGAGGGGGGTGAGGGGGGTGAGGTGGGTGAGGTGGGTGAGGGGGTGAGGTGGGTGAGCTGGGTGAGGGGGGTGAGTTGGGTGAGGTGGGTGAGGGGGTGAGGTGGTGAGGTGGGTGAGGTGGGTGAGGGGGGTGAGGTGGGTGAGGTGGGTGAGGGGGGTGAGGTGGGTGAGGTGGGTGAGGTGGGTGAGGTGGTTGAGGGGGGTGAGGGGGGTGAGGTGGCTGAGGTGGGTGAGGGGGTGAGGTGGGTGAGCTGGGTGAGGGGGGTGAGTTGGGTGAGGTGGGTGAGGGGGTGAGGGGGTGAGGGGGTGAGGTGGGTGAGGTGGGTGAGGTAAGGTGGGTGAGGTGGGTGAGGTGAGGTGGGTGAGGTGGGTGAGGTGAGGTGGGTGAGGTGGGTGAGGGGGGTGAGGGGGGTGAGGTAAGGTGGGTGAGGTGGGTGAGGTGATGTGGGTGAGGTGGGTGAGGTGAGGTGGGTGAGGTGGGTGAGGGGGGTGAGGGGGTGAGGTGAGGTGGGTGGGTGGGTGAGGTGGGTGAGGTGGGTGAGGTGAGGTGAGTGAGGTGGGTGAGGTGGGTGAGGTGGGTGAGGTGGGTGAGGTGGGTGAGGTGAGGTGGGTGAGGTGGGTGAGGTGGGTGAGGTGGGTGAGGTGGGTGAGGTGAGGTGGGTGGGTGGGTGAGGTGAGGTGGGTGAGGGGGGTGATGTGAGGTGGGTGAGGTGGGTGAGGTGGGTGAGGTGAGGTGGGTGGGTGGGTGAGGTGAGGTGGGTGAGGTGGGTGGGTGGGTGAGGTGAGGTGGGTGAGGGGGGTGAGGTGGGTGAGGTGGGTGAGGTGGGTGAGGTGAGTGAGGTGGGTGAGGTGAGTGAGGTGGGTGAGGTGGGTGAGGTGGGTGAGGTGAGTGAGGTGAGGTGGGTGAGGTGAGGTGGGTGAGGTGGGTGAGGTGAGGTGGGTGAGGTGAGGTGGGTGAGGTGAGGTGGGTGAGGTGAGGTGGGTGAGGTGAGGTGGGTGAGGTGGGTGAGGTGAGGTGAGGTGGGTGAGGTGGGTGAGGTGGGTGAGGTGGGTGAGGGGGGTGAGGTAGCTGAGGGGGGTGAGTGGGGTGAGGTGGGTGAGGGGGGTGAGGGGGGTGAGGGGGGTGAGGTGAGGTGGGTGAGGTGAGGTGGGTGAGGTGGGTGAGGGAGGTGAGGGGGGTGAGGTGAGGTGGGTGAGGTGAGGTGGGTGAGGTGGGTGAGGTGGGTGAGGTGGGTGAGGGGGGTGAGGGGGGTGAGGTGAGGTGAGGTGATTGTGGTGGGTGAGGTGGGTGAGGTGAGGTGAGGTGAGTGAGGGGGTTGAGGGGGGTGAGGTGGGTGAGGGGGGTGAGGGGGGTGAGGTGGGTGAGATGAGGTGAGGTGGGTGAGGTGAGGTGAGGTGGGTGAGGGAGTTGAGGGGGGTGAGGGGGGGGTTGGTGAGGTGGGTGAGGTGGGTGAGGTGAGGTGGGTGAGGGGGGTGAGGTGAGGTGAGGTGGGTGAGGGGGGTGAGGTGAGGTGGGTGAGGGGGGTGAGGTGAGGTGAGGTGGGTGAGGGGGGTGGGTTGGTGAGGGGGTGTGGTGGGTGAGCTGGGTGAGGGGGGTGAGTTGGGTGAGGTGGGTGAGGGGGTGAGGGGGTGAGGTGGGTGAGGTGGGTGAGGGGGGTGAGGTGGGTGAGGTGGGTGAGGTGGGTGAGGTGGGTGAGGTGAGGTGAGGTGGGTGAGGGGGGTGAGGGGGGTGAGGTGAGGTGGGTGAGGTGGGTGAGGTGGGTGAGGGGAGTGAAGTGGGTGAGGTCGGTGAGGTGGGTGTGGTGGGTGAGGTGGGTGAGGTGAGGTGGGTGAGGGGGGTGAGGTGGGTGAGGTGAGGTGGGTGAGGGGGTTGAGGGGGGTGAGGTGGGTGAGGGGGGTGAGGGGGGTGAGGGGGGTGTGGTGGGTGAGGTGGGTGAGGTGAGGTGGTTGAGGGGGGTGAGGGGGGTGAGGTGGTTGAGGTGAGGTGAGTGAGGTGGGTGAGGTGGGTGAGGTGGTTGAGGTGAGGTGAGTGAGGTGGGTGAGGTGAGGTGAGGTGGGTGAGGGGGTTGAGGGGGGTGAGGTGGGTGAGGGGGGTGAGGGGGGTGAGGGGGGTGTGGTGGGTGATGTGGGTGAGGTGAGGTGGGTGAGGGGGGTGAGGTGGGTAGAGGGGTGAGGTGGTGAGGGGGGTGAGATGGGTGAGGTGGGTGAGGGGGTGAGGTGGTTGAGGTGAGGTGGGTGAGGGCGGTGAGATGGGTGAGGTGGGTGAGGGGTGTGAGGTGGGTGAGGGGGGTGAGGTGAGGTGGGTGAGGGGGGTGAGGTGAGGTGGGTGAGGGGAGTGAGGGGGGTGAGGTGGGTGAGGTGGGTGAGGTGGGTGAGGGGGTTGAGGTGAGGTGGGTGAGGGGGGTGAGGTGGGTGAGGTGGGTGAGGGGGGTGAGGTGTGTGAGGTGGGTGAGGTGGTTGAGGGGGGTGAGGGGGGTGAGGTGGTTGAGGTGAGGTGAGTGAGGTGAGTGAAGTGGGTGAGGTGAGGTGAGGTGGGTGAGGGGGTTGAGGGGGGTGAGGTGGGTGAGGTGGGTGAGGTGGGTGGGTGAGGTAAGGTGAGGTGGGTGAGGGGGTTGAGGTGGGTGAGGTGGGTGAGGGTGGTGAGGGGGGTGAGGGGGGTGAGGTGGGTGAGGGGGGTGAGGGGGGTGAGGGGGGTGAGGTGGGTGAGGTGGGTGAGGGGGATGAGGGGGGTGAGGTGAGTGAGGGTGGGTTAGGTGGGTGAGGTGGGTGAGGGGGGTGAGGGGGGTGAGGTGGGTGAGGTGGGTGAGGGGGTGAGGGGGATGAGGTGGGTGAGGTGGGTGAGGGGGGGTGAGGGCGGTGAGGGGGGTGAGGTGGTTGAGGGGGGTGAGGGGGTTGAGGTGGGTGAGGTGGGTGAGGGGGTGAGGGGGGTGAGGGCGGTGAGGGGGGTGAGGTGGTTGAGGGGGGTGAGGGGGGTGAGGTGGGTGAGGTGAGGTGAGTTAAGGGGTGAGGTGGGTGAGGTGGGTGAGGTGAGGTGAGTGAGGTGGGTGAGGTGGGTGAGGGGGGTGAGATGGGTGAGGGGGTGAGGGGAGTGAGGTGGGTGAGGGGGTTGAGGGGGGTGAGGTGGGTGAGGGGGCGAGGGGGGTGAGGTGGGTGAGGTGCGTGAGGGGGGTGAGGGCGGTGAGGGGTGTGAGGGTCGTGAGGTGGGTGAGGGGGTTGAGGGCGGTGAGGGGGGTGAGGTAGGTGAGGGGGGTGAGGGGGGTGAGGGGGGTGAGGGGTGTGACGTGGGTGAGGTGGGTGAGGTGGGTGAGGGGGGTGAGGGGTGTGAGGTGGGTGAGGGGGGTGAGGGGGTGAGGTGGGTGAGGGGGGTTAGGGGGGTGAAGTGGGTGAGGGGTGTGAGGTGGGTGAGGTAGGTGAGGGGGGTGAGGGGGGTGAGGGGTGTGAGGTGGGTGAGGGGGGTGAGGGGGCTGAAGTGGCTGAGGGGGTGAGGTGGGTGAGGGGAGTGAGGTGGGTGAGGGGGGTGAGGGGGGTGAAGTGGGTGAGGGGGGTGAGGTGGGTGAGGGGGGTGAGGTGGGTGAGGGGGGTGAGGGGGGTGAGGTGGCTGAGGGCGTTGAGGTGGGTGAGGTGGGTGAGGGGGGTGAGGGGGTGAGGGGGGTGAGTGGGTGAGGTGGGTGAGGTGGGTGAGGGGGGTGAGGGGGGTGAGTGGGTGAGGTGGGTGAGGTGGGTGAGGGGGGTGAGGTGGGTGAGGGGGTGAGGGGGGTGAGATGTGTGAGGTGGGTGAGGTGGGTGAGGTGGGTGAGGGGGTGAGGGGGGTGAGTGGGTGAGGTGGGTGAGGTGGGTGAGGGGGGTGAGGTGGGTGAGGGGGTGAGGGGGGTGAGATGTGTGAGGGGGGTGAGGTGGGTGAGGGGGGTGAGGTGAGGTGGGTGAGGTGGGTGAGGTGGGTGAGGTGGGTGAGGTGAGGTGGGTGAGGTGGGTGAGGTGTGTGAGGTGAGGTGGGTGAGGTGGGTGAGGTGGGTGAGGTGGGTGAGGTGAGGTGGGTGAGGTGAGGTGGGTGAGGTGGGTGAGGTGGGTGAGGTGAGGTGCGTGAGGTGGGTGAGGTGGGTGAGGTGAGGTGCGTGAGGTGGGTGAGGTGGGTGAGGTGAGGTGGGTGAGGTGGGGTGGGTGAGGTGGGTGAGGTGGGTGACGTGCGTGAGGTGGGTGAGGTGGGTGACGTGGGTGAGGGAGGTGAGGGGGGTGAGGTAGGTGAGGGGGGTGAGGTGGGTGAGGTGGGTGAGGTGGGTGAGGGGGATGAGGGGGGTGAGGTGAGTGAGGTGGGTGAGGGGGGTGAGGGGGTGAGGGGGTTGAGGTGGGTGAGGTGGGTGAGGGGGGTGAGGTGGGTGAGGTGGTTGAGGTGGGTGAGGGGGGTGAGGTGGGTGAGGGGGGTGAGGTGAGGTGGGTGAGGTGGGTGAGGTGGGTGAGGGAGGTGAGGGCGTTGAGGTGGGTGAGGTGGGTGAGAGGGGAGAGGTGGGTGAGGGGGGTGAGGTCGGTGAGGGGGGTGAGGTGGGTGAGGGGGGTGAGGGGGGTGAGGTGGGTGAGGGGGGTGAGGGGGGTGAGGTGGGTGAGGTGAGGTGAGTGAAGGGGTGAGGTGGGTGAGGTGGGTGAGGGGGGTGAGATGGGTGAGGGGGTGAGGGGAGTGAGGTGGGTGAGGGGGTTGAGGGGGGTGAGGTGGGTGAGGGGGGCGAGGGGGGTGAGGTGGGTGAGGGGGGTGAGGGCGGTGAGGGGGGTGAGGTAGGTGAGCGGGGTGAGGGGGGTGAGGGGGGTGAGGTGGGTGAGGTGGGTGAGGGGGGTGAGGGGTGTGAGGTGGGTGAGGTGGGTGAGGGGGGTGAGGTGGGTGAGGGGTTGAGGTGGGTGAGGGGGTGAGGGGGCTGATGTGGCTGAGGGGGTGAGGTGGGTGAGGGGGGTGAGGTGGGTGAGGGGGGTGAGGGGGGTGAGGGGGGTGAGGGGGGGTGAGGTGGGTGAGGGGGTGAGGGCGGTGAGGGGGGTGAGGTGGGTGAGGGGGGTGAGGGGGATGAGGTGGGTGAAGGGGGTGAGGTGGGTGAGGGGGGTGAGGGGGGTGAGGTGGGTGAGGGGGTGAGGCGGTGAGGGGGGTGAGGTGGGTGAGGGGGGGTGAGGGGGGTGAGGTGGGTGAGGGGGGTGAGGTGGGTGAGGGGGGTGAGGTGGGTGAGGGGGGTGAGGTGGGTGAGGTGGGTGAGGGGGGTGAGGGGGGTGAGGTGGGTGAGGGCGTTGAGGTGGGTGAGGGGGGTGAGGTGGGTGAGGTGTGTGAGGGGGTGAGGTGAGGTGGGTGAGGTGGGTGAGGTGGTGTGAGGGGGTGAGGGGGGTGAGGTGGGTGAGGTGTGTGAGGGGGGTGAGGTGGGTGAGGGGGTGAGGCGGTGAGGGGGGTGAGGTGGGTGAGGGGGGTGAGGGGGGTGAGGTGGGTGAGGGGGGTGAGGTGGGTGAGGGGGGTGAGGTGGGTGAGGGGGGTGAGGTGGGTGAGGTGGGTGAGGGGGGGTGAGGGGGGTGAGGTGGGTGAGGGCGTTGAGGTGGGTGAGGGGGGTGAGGTGGGTGAGGTGTGTGAGGGGGTGAGGTGAGGTGGGTGAGGTGGGTGAGGTGGGTGAGGGGGTGAGGGGGGTGAGGTGGGTGAGGTGTGTGAGGGGGGTGAGGTGGGTGAGGGGGTTGAGGGGGCTGAAGTGGCTGAGGGGTTGAGGTGGGTGAGGTGGGTGAGGGGGGTGAGGTGGGTGAGGGGGTGAGGGCGGTGAGGGGGGTGAGGGGGGTGAGGTGGGTGAGGGGAGTGAGGGGGGTGAGGTGGGTGAGGGGGGTGAGGTGGGTGAGGGGGGTGAGGGGGGTGAGGTGGGTGAGGGGAGTGAGGTGGGTGAGGTGGGTGAGGGGGGTGAGAGGGGTGAGGTGGGTGAGGGCGGTGAGGGGGGTGAGGTGGGTGAGGGGGTTCAGGTGGGTGAGGGGGGTGAGGGGGGTGAGGTGGGTGAGGGGAGTGAGGGGGGTGAGGTGGGTGAGGGGGGTGAGAGGGGTGAGGTGGGTGAGGGGGGTGAGGGGGGTGAGGGGCGTGAGGTGGGTGAGGGGGGTGAGGGGTGTGAGGGGGGTGAGGTGGGTGAGGGGGGTGAGGGGGGTGAGGTGGGTGAGGGGGGTGAGGGGGGTGAGGTGGGTGAGGTGAGGTGAGGGGGGTGAGGTGGGTGTGGTGGGTGAGGTGAGGTGAGGTGAGGTGGGTGAGGTGGGTGAGGTGAGGTGGGTGAGGTGGCTGAGGTGAGGTGGGTGAGGTGGGTGAGGTGGGTGAGGTGAGGGGGGTGAGGTGGGTGAGGTGAGGTGGGTGAGGTGGGTGAGGTGCGTGAGGTGGGTGAGGTGGGTGAGGTGAGGTGGGTGAGGTGGGTGAGGTGAGGTGGGTGAGGGGTGTGAGGGGGGTGAGGAGGGTGAGGTGGGTGAGGTGTGTGAGGGGGGTAAGGTGGGTGAGGTGGGTGAGGGGGGTGAGGGGGGTGAAGGGGGTGAGGTGGGTGAGGGGCATGAGGTGGGTGAGGTGCGTGAGGGGGGTGAGGGTGGTGAGGTTTGTGAGGGGGGTGAGGGGGTGAGGGAGGGTGAGGTGGGTGAGGGGGGTGAGGGGTGTAAGGTGGGTGAGGGGGGTGAGGGGCGTGAGGTGGGTGAGGTGGGTGAGGGGGGTGAGGGGTGTAAGGTGGGTGAGGGGGGTGAGGGGGGTGAGGTGGGTGAGGTGAGGTGAGGGGGGTGAGGTGGGTGAGGTGGGTGAGGTGAGGTGAGGTGAGGTGGGTGAGGTGGGTGAGGTGGGTGAGGTGAGGTGGGTGAGGTGGGTGAGGTGAGGTGAGGTTGGTGAGGTGAGGTGGGTGAGGTGAGGTGAGCTGTGTGAGGTGATGTGGGTGAGGTGGGTGAGGTGAGGTGGGCAAGGTGGGTGAGGTGCGTGAGGTGGGTGAGGTGGGTGAGGTGAGGTGGGTGAGGGGGGTGAGGGGGGTGAGGGGGGTGAGGTGGGTGAGGTGGGTGAGCGGGTAGAGGTGGGTGAGGGGGGTGAGGGGGGTGAAGGGGGTGAGGTGGGTGAGGGGCGTGAGGTGGGTGAGGTGCGTGAGGGGGGTGAGGGGGGTGAGGTGTGTGAGGGGGGTGAGGGGGTGAGGTGGGTGAGGTGGGTGAGGTGTGTGAGGTGAGGTGGGTGGGTGAGGTGGGTGAGGGGGGTGAGGTGTGTGAGGTGAGTGTGGTGGGTGAGGTGGGTGAGGTGGGTGAGGTGGGTGAGGTGGGTGAGGTGAGGTGGGTGAGGTGGGTGAGGTGGGTGAGGTGGGTGAGGTGAGGTGAGGTGGGTGACGTGCGTGAGGTGGGTGAGGTGGGTGAGGTGAGGTGGGTGAGGTGGGTGAGGTGAGGTGGGTGAGGTGGGTGAGGGGGATGAGGGGGGTGAGGTGAGTGAGGTGGGTGAGGGGGGTGAGGGGGTGAGGGGGGTGAGGTGTGTGAGGGGGTGAGGGGGTGAGGTGGGTGAGGTGGGTGAGGGGGTGAGGGGGGTGACGGGGGTGAGGTGGGTGAGGGGGTTGAGGGGGGTGAGGGGGTGAGGTGGGTGAGGGGTGTGAGGGGGGTGAGGGGGTGAGGTGGGTGAGGTGGGTGAGGGGGGTGAGGTGGGTGAGGGGGGTGAGGTCGGTGAGGGGGGTGAGGTGGGTGAGGGGGGTGAGGTGGGTGAGGTGGTTGAGGTGAGGTGAGGGGGGTGAGGTGGGTGAGGGGGTGAGGTGGTTGAGGTGGGTGAGGGGGTGAGGTGGGTGAGGTGGGTGAGGTGGGTGAGGGGGGTGAGGTGGGTGAGGGGAGTGAGGGGTGTGATGGGGGTGAGGTGGTTGAGGTGGGTGAGGGGGGTGAGGTGTGGGTGAGGGGGGTGAGGTCGGTGAGGGGGGTGAGGGGTGTGAGGGGGGTGAGGTGGGCGAGGTGGGTGAGGTGAGGTGAGTGAAGGGGTGAGGTGGGTGAGGTGGTTGAGGTGAGGTGAGTGAGGTGGGTGAGGGGGGTGAGGGGGTGAGGGGGGGTGAGGTGGGTGAGGTGAGGTGAGTGAGGTGGGTGAGGGGGGTGAGGGGGTGAGGGGGTTGAGGGGGGTGAGGTGGGTGAGGGGTGTGAGGGGGTTGAGGTGGGTGAGGGGGGTGAGGGCGGTGAGGGGGGTGAGGTGGGTGAGGGGTGAGGGGGGTGAGGTGAGGTCAGTGAGGTGAGTGAGGTGGGTGAGGGGGGTGAGGGGGGTGAGGGGGTTGAGGTGGGTGAGGGGGGTGAGGGGGGTGAGGTGGGTGAGGGGCGTGAGGTGGGTGAGGTGCGTGAGGGGGGTGAGGGGGGTGAGGTGCGTGAAGGGGGTGAGGGGGGTGAGGGGGGTGAGTGGGGTGAGGGGGGTGAGGGGGGTGAGTGTGGTGAGGTGGGTGAGGTGAGGTGAGTGAGGTGGGTGAGGGGGGTGAGGGGGGGTGAGGGGGGTGAGGGGGGTGAGGTGGGTGAGGTGGGTGAGGGGGGTGAGGGGGCTGAAGTGGCTGAGGGGGTGAGGGGGTGAGGTGGGTGAGGTGGGTGAGGTGGGTGAGGGGGGTGAGGTGGGTGAGGGGGGTGAGGTGGGTGAGGGGGGTGAGGTGGGTGAGGGGGTTGTGGTGGATGAGGGGGGTGAGGGGGTGAGGGCGGTGAGGGGGGTGAGGTGGGTGAGGGGGGTGAGGGGGGTGAAGTGGGTGAGGGGAGTGAGGGGGGTGAGGTGGGTGAGGGGGGTGAGAGGGGTGAGGGGGTGAGGTGGGTGAGGTGGGTGAGGGGGGTGAGGGGGGTGAGGTGGGTGAGGGGGGTGAGGTGGGTGAGGGGGTTGAGGGGGGTGAGTGGGGTGAGGTCGGTGAGGGGGGTGAGGGGGGTGAGGTGGGTGAGGGGCGTGAGGTGGGTGAGGTGGGTGAGGGGGGTGAGGGGGGTGAGGTGGGTGATGTGGGTGAGGGTGGTGAGGTTGGTGAGGTGGGTGAGGTTGGTGAGGGGTGTGTGGGGGGTGAGGTGGGTGAGGGGGTGAGGGCGGTGAGGGGGGTGAGGTGGGTGAGGGGGGTGAGGTGGGTGAGGGGGTGAGGGCGGTGAGGTGGGTGAGGGGGTGAGGGCGGTGAGGGCGGTGAGGGGGGTGAGGTGGGTGAGGGGGGTGAGGTGGGTGAGGTGGGTGAGGTGGGTGAGGGGGGGTGAGGGGGGTGAGGTGGGTGAGGGGGTGAGGGCGGTGAGGGGGGTGAGGTGGGTGAGGTGGTTGAGGTGGGTGAGGTGGGTGAGGTGAGGTCGGTGAGGGGTGTGAGGTGGGTGAGGTGGGTGAGGTGGGTGAGGTGGGTGAGGTGGTTGAGGGGGGTGAGGGGGGTGAGGGGGGTGAGGTGGGAGAGGTGGTTGAGGGGGGTGAGGGGGGTGAGGGGGGTGAGGTGGGTGAGTGGGGTGAGGGGGGTGAGGGTGGTGAGGTGGGTGAGGTGGGTGAGGTGGGTGAGGGGGTGAGGTGGGTGAGGGGGGTGAGGTGGGTGAGGGGGGGTGAGGGGGGTGAGGGGGGTGAGGTGGGTGAGGGGGGTGAGGGGGGTGAGGTGGGTGAGGGGGGTGAGGGGCGTGAGGTGAGGGGTGTGAGGTGGGTGAGGTGAGGTGAGGGGGGTGAGGTGGGTGAGGTGGGTGAGGTGAGGTGGGTGAGGTGGGTGAGGTGAGGTGAGGTGGGTGAGGTGAGGTGGGTGAAGTGGGTGAGGTGCATGAGGTGGATGAGGTGAGGTGGGTGAGGTGGGTGAGGTGCGTGAGTTGGATGAGGTGGGTGAGGTGAGGTGGGTGAGGTGGGTGAGGTGGGTGAGGTGAGGTGAGGTGGGTGAGGTGAGGTGGGTGAGGTGGGTGAGGTGAGGTGGGTGAAGTGGGTGAGGTGCGTGAGGTGGATGAGGTGGGTGAGGTGGGTGAGGTGAGGTGGGTGAGGGTGGTGAGGGGGGTGAGGTGGGTGAGGTGGGTGAGGGGGGGTGAGGTGGGTGAGGTGCGTGAGGGGGGTGAGGTGGGTGAGGGGGGTGAGGGGGGTGAGCGGGGTGAGGTGGGTGAGGGGGGTGAGGTGGGTGAGGTGCGTGAGGGGGGTGAGGGGGGTGAGGTGTGTGAGGGGGGTGAGGGGGGTGAGGTGGGTGAGGTGGGTGAGTGGGGTGAGGGGGGGTGAGGTGGGTGAGGGGGGTGAGGGGGGTGAGGGGGTGAGGTGGGTGAGGTGGGTGAGGTGGGTGAGGGGGTGAGGTGGGTGAGGGAGGTGAGGTGGGTGAGGTGAGGTGGGTGAGGTGAGGTGAGGTGGGTGAGGGGGGTGAGGTGGGTGAGGTGAGGTGGGTGAGGTGGGTGAGGTGAGGTGGGTGAGGTGGGTGAGGTGGATGTGGTGAGGTGGGTGAGGTGCGTGAGGTGGGTGAGGTGAGAGGTGGGTGAGGTGGGTGAGGGGGGTGAGGGGGGTGAGGTGGGTGAGGTGGGTGAGGTGAGGTGGGTGAGGTGGGTGAGGTGGATGTGGTGAGGTGGGTGAGGTGCGTGAGGTGGGTGAGGTGAGAGGTGGGTGAGGTGGGTGAGGTGGGTGAGGTGGGTGAGGTGGGTGAGGTGAGGTGGGTGAAGTGGGTGAGGTGGGTGAGGTGGGTGAGGTGGGTGAGGTGGGTGAGGTGAGAGGTGGGTGGGTGGGTGAGGTGGGTGAGGTGGGTGAGGTGGGTGAGGTGAGAGGTGGGTGAGGTGGGTGAGGTGGGTGAGGTGGGTGAGGTGAGGAGGGAGAGGTGGGTGAGGTGAGAGGTGGGTGAGGTGGGTGAGGTGGGTGAGGTGGGTGAGGTGAGGTGGGTGAAGTGGGTGAGGTGGGTGAGGTGGGTGAGGTGGGTGAGGTGAGGTGGGTGAGGTGGGTGAGGTGGGTGAGGTGGGTGAGGTGAGAGGTGGGTGAGGTGGGTGAGGTGGGTGAGGTGGGTGAGGTGAGGAGGGAGAGGTGGGTGAGGTGAGAGGTGGGTGAGGTGGATGAGGTGGGTGAGGGGGGTGAGGTGAGGTGGGTGGGTGGGTGAGGTGGGTGAGGTGGGTGAGGTGGGTGAGGTGGGTGAGGTGGGTGAGGTGAGAGGTGGGTGAGGTGGGTGAGGTGAGAGGTGGGTGAGGTGGGTGAAGTGGGTGAGGTGAGGTGGGTGAGGTGCGTGAGGTGGGTGAGGTGGGTGAGGTGGGTGAGGTGGGTGAGGTGGGTGAGTTGGGTGAGGTGGGTGAGGTGAGGTGGGTGAGGTGGGTGAGGTGGGTGAGGTGAGGTGGGTGAGGTGGGTGAGGTGAGGTGGGTGAGGTGGGTGAGGTGAGGTGGGTGAGGTGGGTGAGTTGGGTGAGGTGGGTGAGGTGAGGTGGGTGAGGTGAGGTGAGGTGGGTGAGTTGGGTGAGGTGGGTGAGGTGAGGTGGGTGAGGTGCGTGAGGTGGGGTGAGGTGGGTGAGGTGGGTGAGGTGAGAGGTGGGTGAGGTGGGTGAAGTGGGTGAGGTGAGGTGGGTGAGGTGCGTGAGGTGGGTGAGGTGGGTGAGGTGGGTGAGGTGGGTGAGGTGGGTGAGGTGAGGTGGGTGAGGTGGGTGAGGTGAGGTGGGTGAGGTGGGTGAGGTGAGGTGGGTGAGGTGGGTGAGTTGGGTGAGGTGGGTGAGGTGAGGTGGGTGAGGTGGGTGAGGTGAGGTGGGTGAGGTGAGGTGAGGTGGGTGAGTTGGGTGAGGTGGGTGAGGTGAGGTGGGTGAGGTGGGTGAGGTGAGGTGGGTGAGGTGGGTGAGGTGAGGTGGGTGAGGGTGGGTGAGTTGGGTGAGGTGGGTGAGGTGAGGTGGGTGAGGTGGGTGAGGTGAGGTGGGTGAGGTGAGGTGAGGTGGGTGAGTTGGGTGAGGTGTGGGTGAGGTGGGTGAGGTGAGGTGGGTGAGGTGGGTGAGGTGAGGTGGGTGAGGTGAGGTGAGGTGGGTGAGTTGGGTGAGGTGGGTGAGGTGAGGTGGGTGAGGTGGGTGAGGTGGGTGAGGTGAGGTGGGTGAGGTGGGTGAGGTGAGGTGGGTGAGGTGAGCTGAGGTGGGTGAGTTGGGTGAGGTGGGTGAGGTGAGGTGGGTGAGGTGGGTGAGGTGAGGTGGGTGAGGTGAGGTGAGGTGGGTGAGTTGGGTGAGGTGGGTGAGGTGAGGTGGGTGAGGTGGGTGAGGGTGGGTGAGGTGAGGTGGGTGAGGGGGGTGAGGTGGGTGAGGTGGGTGAGGTGGGTGAGGTGAGGTGGGTGAGGTGGGTGAGGTGGGTGAGGTGGGGTGGGTGAGGGGGGTGAGGTGTGTGAGGGGGGTGAGGGGGGTGAGGTGGGTGAGGTGGATGAGGGGGGTGAGGCGGGTGAGGTGAGGTGGGTGGGTGAGGTGGGTGAGGGGGGTGAGGTGTGTGAGGTGAGTGTGGTGGGTGAGGTGGGTGAGGTGAGGTGGGTGAGGTGGGTGAGGTGGGTGAGGTGAGGTGGGTGAGGTGGGCGAGGTGAGGTGGGTGAGGTGGGTGAGGTGGGTGAGGTGTGTGAGGTGAGAGGTGGGTGAGGTGGGTGAGGTGGGTGACGTGGGTGAGGTGAGGTGGGTGAGGTGGGTGAGGTGAGGTGGGTGAGGTGGGTGAGGTGGGTGAGGTGGGGTGGGTGAGGGGGGTGAGGTGTGTGAGGGGGTTGAGGGGGGTGAGGTGGGTGAGGTGGATGAGGGGGGTGAGGCGGGTGAGGTGAGGTGGGTGGGTGAGGTGGGTGAGGGGGGTGAGGTGTGTGAGGTGAGAGGTGGGTGAGGTGGGTGAGGTGGGTGAGGGGGTGAGGTGTGTGAGGTGAGTGTGGTGGGTGAGGTGGGCGAGGTGAGGTGGGTGAGGTGGGTGAGGTGGGTGAGGTGAGGTGGGTGAGGTGGGTGAGGTGGGTGAGGTGGGTGAGGTGGGTGAGGTGAGAGGTGGGTGAGGTGGGTGAGGTGGGTGAGGTGGGTGAGGTGGGTGAGGTGGGTGAGGTGAGGTGGGTGAGGTGGGTGAGGTGGGTGAGGTGAGGTGGGTGAGGTGGGTGAGGTGGGTGAAGTGGGTGAGGTGAGGTGGGTGAGGTGGGTGAGGTGGGTGAGGGGGGTGAGGTGGGTGAGGGGATGAGGCGGGTGACGTGGGTGAGGTGAGGTGGGTGAGGTGGGTGAGGTGAGGTCGGTGAGGTGGGTGAGGTGAGGTGGGTGAGGTGGCTGAGGTGAGGTGGGTGAGGGGGGTGAGGCGGGTGAGGTGGGTGAGGTGAGGTGGGTGAGGTGGGTGAGGTGGGTGAGGTGGGTGAGGGGGGTGAGGCGGGTGACGTGGGTGAGGTGAGGTGGGTGAGGTGGGTGAGGTGGGTGAGGTGAGGTGGGTGTGGTGGGTGAGGTGGGTGAGGGGGGTTAGGCGGGTGAGGTGGGTGAGGGAGGTGAGGGCGTTGAGGTGGGTGAGGGGTGTGAGGGGGGTGAGGTAGGTGAGGGAGGTGAGGTGGGTGAGGTGGATGAGGTGGGTGTGGGGGATGAGGGGGGTGAGGTGAGTGAGGTTGGTGAGGGGGGGTGAGTGGGTGAGGGGGGTGAGGTGACTGAGGTGGGTGAGGGGGGTGATGTGGGTGAGGTGGTTGAGGTGGGTGAGGGGGGTGAGGTGGGTGAGGGGGGTGAGGTGACTGAGGTGGGTGAGGGGGGTGATGTGGGTGAGGTGGTTGAGGTGGGTGAGGGGGGTGAGGTCGGTGAGGGGGTAGAGGGGTGTGAGGGGGGTGAGGTGGGTCAGGTGGGTGAGGTGAGGTGAGTGAAGGAGTGAGGTGGGTGAGGGGGGTGGGATGGGTGAGGGGGTGAGGGGAGTGAGGTGGGTGAGGGGGTTGAGGGGGGTGAGGTGGGTGAGGTGGGTGAGGTGAGGTGGGTGAGGTGTGTGAGGTGGGTGAGGTGGGTGAGGTGAGAGGTGGGTGAGGTGGGTGAGGTGGGTGAGGTGAGGTGGGTGAGGTGGGTGAGGTGAGGTGGGTGAGGTGAGGTGGGTGAGGTGGGTGAGGTGAGGTGTGTGAGGTGGGTGAGGTGGGTGAGGTGGGTGAAGTGGGTGAGGTGGGTGAGGTGGGTGAGGGCGGTGAGGTGGGTGAGGGCGGTGAGGCGGGTGACGTGGGTGAGGTGAGGTGGGTGAGGTGGATGACGTGGGTGAGGTGGGTGAGGTGGGTGAGGTGAGGTGGGTGAGGTGGGTGAGGGGGGTGAGGCGGGTGAGGTGGGTGAGGTGAGGTGGGTGAGGTGGGTGAGGGGGTTGAGGGGGGTGAGGTGGGTGAGGGGGGTGAGGTGGGTGAGGGGGGTGAGGTGGGTGAGGGGGGTGAGGGGGGTGAGGTGAGTGTGGTGGGTGAGGTGGGTGAGGTGAGGTGGGTGAGGTGGGTGAGGTGAGGTGGGTGAGGTGGGCGAGGTGAGGTGGGTGAGGTGGGTGAGGTGGGTGAGGTGGGTGAGGTGTGTGAGGTGAGAGGTGGGTGAGGTGGGTGAGGTGGGTGAGGTGGGTGAGGTGGGTGAGGTGGGTGAGGTGAGGTGGGTGAGGTGGGTGAGGTGGGTGAGGTGGGTGAGGTGAGGTGGGTGAGGTGGGTGAGGTGGGTGAAGTGGGTGAGGTGGGTGAGGTGGGTGAGGTGGGTGAGGTGAGAGGTGGGTGAGGTGGGTGAGGTGGGTGAGGTGAGGTGAGGTGGGTGAGGTGGGTGAGGTGGGTGAGGTGGGTGAGGTGGGTGAGGTGAGGTGGGTGAGGTGGGTGAGGTGGGTGAAGTGGGTGAGGTGGGTGAGGTGGGTGAGGTGGGTGAGGTGTGTGAGGTGAGAGGTGGGTGAGGTGGGTGAGGTGGGTGAGGTGAGGTGAGGTGGGTGAGGTGGGTGAGGTGGGTGAGGTGGGTGAGGTGAGGTGGGTGAGGTGGGTGAGGTGGGTGAAGTGGGTGAGGTGAGGTGGGTGAGGTGGGTGAGGGGGGTGAGGCGGGTGAGGTGGGTGAGGTGAGGTGGGTGTGGTGGGTGAGGGGGGTGAGTGGGTGAGGGGGGTGAGGTGGGTGAGGTGAGGTGGGTGTGGTGGGTGAGGGGGGTGAGGTGGGTGAGGTGGGTGAAGTGGGTGAGGTGAGGTGGGTGAGGTGGGTGAGGGGGGTGAGGCGGGTGACGTGGGTGAGGTGAGGTGGGTGTGGTGGGTGAGGGGGGTGAGTGGGTGAAGGGGGTGAGGTGGGTGAGGTGAGGTGGGTGTGGTGGGTGAGGGGGGTGAGTGGGTGAGGGGGGTGAGGTGGGTGAGGTGGGTGTGGTGAGGTGAGTGAAGGGGTGAGGTGGGTGAGGGGGTGGGATGGGTGAGGGGGTGAGGGGAGTGAGGTGGGTGAGGGGGTTGAGGGGGGTGAGGTGGGTGAGGGGGGTGAGGTGGGTGAGGGGGTGAGGGGGGTGAGGTGGGTGAGGGGGGTGAGGGGGGTGAGGTGAGTGTGGTGGGTGAGGTGGGTGAGGTGAGGTGGGTGAGGTGGGTGAGGTGAGGTGGGTGAGGTGGGCGAGGTGAGGTGGGTGAGGTGGGTGAGGTGGGTGAGGTGGGTGAGGTGAGAGGTGGGTGAGGTGGGTGAGGTGGGTGAGGTGGGTGAGGTGAGGTGGGTGAGGTGGGTGAGGTGGGTGAGGTGGGTGAGGTGAGGTGGGTGAGGTGGGTGAGGTGGGTGAAGTGGGTGAGGTGGGTGAGGTGGGTGAGGGGGGTGAGGTGGGTGAGGGGGGTGAGGCGGGTGAGGTGGGTGAGGTGGGTGAGGTGGGTGAGGTGGGTGAGGGGGGTGAGGTGGGTGAGGGGGGTGAGGCGGGTGACGTGGGTGAGGTGGGTGAGGTGGGTGAGGTGAGGTCGGTGAGGTGGGTGAGGTGAGGTGGGTGAGGTGGCTGAGGTGAGGTGGGTGAGGGGAGTGAGGCGGGTGAGGGGGGTGAGGTGAGGTGGGTGTGGTGGGTGAGGTGGGTGAGGGGGGTGAGGCGGGTGAGGTGGGTGAGGGAGCTGAGGGCGTTGAGGTGGGTGAGGGGTGTGAGGGGGGTGAGGTAGGTGAGGGAGGTGAGGTGGGTGAGGTGGATGAGGTGGGTGTGGGGGATGAGGGGGGTGAGGTGAGTGAGGTGGGTGAGGGGGGTGAGTGGGTGAGGGGGTTGAGGTGACTGAGGTGGGTGAGGGGGGTGATGTGGGTGAGGTGGTTGAGGTGGGTGAGGGGGGTGAGGTGGGTGAGGGGGGTGAGGTCGGTGAGGGGGTAGAGGGGTGTGAGGGGGGTGAGGTGGGTCAGGTGGGTGAGGTGAGGTGAGTGAAGGGGTGAGGTGGGTGAGGGGGGTGGGATGGGTGAGGGGGTGAGGGGAGTGAGGTGGGTGAGGGGGTTGAGGGGGGTGAGGTGGGTGAGGTGGGTGAGGTGAGGTGGGTGAGGTGGGTGAGGTGGGTGAGGTGTGTGAGGTGGGTGAGGTGGGTGAGGTGAGAGGTGGGTGAGGTGGGTGACGTGGGTGAGGTGAGGTGGGTGAGGTGGGTGAGGTGAGGTGGGTGAGGTGAGGTGGGTGAGGTGGGTGAGGTGAGGTGGGTGAGGTGGGTGAGGTGGGTGAGGTGGGTGAGGTGGGTGAAGTGGGTGAGGTGAGGTGGGTGAGGTGGGTGAGGTGAGGTGGGTGAGGTGGGTGAGGTGGGTGAGGTGAGGTGTGTGAGGTGGGTGAGGTGGGTGAAGTGGGTGAGGTGAGGTGGGTGAGGTGGGTGAGGTGGGTGAGGGGGGTGAGGTGGGTGAGGGGGGGTGAGGCGGGTGACGTGGGTGAGGTGAGGTGGGTGAGGTGGATGACGTGGGTGAGGTGGGTGAGGTGGGTGAGGTGAGGTGGGTGAGGTGGGTGACGTGGGTGAGGTGAGGTGGGTGAGGTGGGTGAGGTGAGGTGGGTGAGGTGAGGTGGGTGAGGTGGGTGAGGTGAGGTGGGTGAGGTGGGTGAGGTGGGTGAGGTGGGTGAAGTGGGTGAGGTGAGGTGGGTGAGGTGGGTGAGGTGGGTGAAGTGGGTGAGGTGAGGTGGGTGAGGTGGGTGAGGTGGGTGAGGTGAGGTGGGTGAGGTGGGTGAGGTGGGTGAAGTGGGTGAGGTGAGGTGGGTGAGGTGGGTGAGGTGGGTGAGGGGGGTGAGGTGGGTGAGGGGGGTGAGGCGGGTGACGTGGGTGAGGTGAGGTGGGTGAGGTGAGGTGGGTGAGGTGGGTGAGGTGGGTGAGGGGGGTGAGGCGGGTGACGTGGGTGAGGTGAGGTGGGTGTGGTGGGTGAGGTGGGTGAGGGGGGTGAGGCGGGTGAGGTGGGTGAGGTGAGGTGGGTGAGGTGGGTGAGGTGGGTGAGGGGGGTGAGGCGGGTGAGGTGGGTGAGGGAGGTGAGGGCGTTGAGGTGGGTGAGGGGTGTGAGGGGGGTGAGGTAGGTGAGGGAGGTGAGGTGGGTGAGGTGGATGAGGTGGGTGTGGGGGATGAGCGGGGTGAGGTGAGTGAGGTGGGTGAGGGGGGTGAGTGGGTGAGGGGGGTGAGGTGGGAGAGGTGGGTGCGGTGAGGTGAGTGAAGGGGTGAGGTGGGTGAGGGGGGTGGGATGGGTGAGGGGGTGAGGGGAGTGAGGTGGGTGAGGGGGTTGAGGGGGGTGAGGTGGGTGAGGGGGGTGAGGTGGGTGAGGGGGGTGAGGGGGGTGAGGTGGGTGAGGGGGGTGAGGGGGGTGAGGGCGGTGAGGTGGGTGAGGTGTGTGAGGTGGGTGAGGTGGGTGAGGGGTGAGGTGGGTGAGGTGAGGTCAGTGAGGTGAGTGAGGTGGGTGAGGGGGGTGAGGGGGGTGAGGGCGGTGAGGTGGGTGAGGGGGGTGATGTGGGTGAGGTTGGTGAGTGGAGTGAGGGGCGTGAGGTGGGTGAGGGGTGAGATGGGTGAGGTGAGGTCAGTGAGGTGAGTGAGGTGGGTGAGGGGGGTGAGGGGGGTGAGGGGGGTGAGGTGGGTGAGGTGGGTGAGGGGGGTGATGTGGGTGAGGTTGGTGAGGGGAGTGAGGGGCATGAGGTGGGTGAGGTGCGTGAGGGGGGTGAGGGGGTGAGGGGGGTGAGGGGTGTGAGGGGGGTGAGGGGGGGTGAGGGGGGTGAGGGGGGTGAGGGGGGTGAGGTGGGTGAGGGGGGTGAGGGGGGTGAGGGGGGTGAGGGGGGTGAGGTGGGTGAGGGGGGTGAGGTGGGTGAGGGGCGTGAGGTGGGTGAGGTGGGTGAGGGGGGTGAGGGGTGTGAGGTGGGTGATGGGGGTGAGGGGGGTGAGGTGGGTGAGGTGAGGTGAGGTGGGTGAGGGGGGTGAGGTGGGTGAGGTGGGTGAGGTGAGGTGAGGTGAGGTGGGTGAGGTGTGTGAGGTGGGTGAGGTGTGTGAGGTGGGTGAGGTGGGTGAGGTGAGGTGAGGTGGGTGAGGGTGGTGAGGTGGGTGAGGTGGGTGAGGTGGGTGAGGTGGGTGAGGTGGGTGAGGTGGGTGAGGTGAGGTGAGGTGGGTGAGGGTGGTGAGGTGGGTGAGGTGGGTGAGGTGGGTGAGGTGGGTGAGGTGAGGTGAGGTGGGTGAGGGTGGTGAGGTGGGTGAGGTGAGGTGGGGTGAGGTGGGTGAGGTGGGTGAGGTGGGTGAGGTGGGTGAGGTGAGGTGGGTGAGGTGGGTGAGGTGAGGTGAGGTCAGTGAGGTGAGTGAGGTGGGTGAGGGGGGTGAGGGGGGTGAGGGGGGTGAGGTGGGTGAGGGGGGTGAGGGGGGTGATGTGGGTGAGGTGGGTGAGAGGGGTGAGGTGCGTGAGGGGGGTGAGGGGGGTGAGGTGAGTGAGGGCGTTGAGGTGGGTGAGGTGGGTGAGTGGGGTGAGGGGGGTGAGGGTGGTGAGGTGGGTGAGGTGGGTGAGGTGGGTGAGGGCATTGAGGTGGGTGAGGTGGGTGAGGGAGGTGGGGGGGTGAGGGGGGTGAGGTGGGTGAGGTGGGTGAGGGGCGTGAGGTGGGTGAGGTGGGTGAGGTGAGGTGGGTGAGGGGGTGGGGGGGTGAGGGGGGTGAGGTGGGTGAGGTGGGTGAGGTGGGTGAGGTGAGGTGAGGTGAGGTGGGTGAGGTGGGTGAGGTGGGTGAGGTGGGTGAGGTGAGGTGGGTGAGGTGGGTGAGGTGGGTGAGGTGGGTGAGGTGGGTGAGTGAGGTGAGGGGGGTGAGGTGGGTGAGGGGGGTGAGGTGGGTGAGTGGGGTGAGGGGGGTGAGGGGGGTGAGGTGGGTGAGGGGGGTGCGGTGGGTGAGGGGGGGTGAGGGGAGTGAGGGGGGTGAGGGGGTGAGGGTGGTGAGGGGGGTGAGGTGGGTGAGGGGGTTGAGGTGGGTGAGGGGGGTGAGGGGGGTGAGGTGGGTGAGGGGAGTGAGGGGGGTGAGGTGGGTGAGGGGAGTGAGGGGGGTGAGGTGGGTGAGGGGGTGACGGCGGTGAGGGGGGTGAGGTGGGTGAGGGGGGTGCGGTGTGTGAGGGGGGTGAGGGAGCTGAAGTGGCTGAGGGGGTGAGGTGGGTGAGGTGGGTGAGGGGAGTGAGGGGGGTGAGGTGGGTGAGGGGGGTGAGAGGGGTGAGGGGGGTGAGAGGGGTGAGTGGAGTGAGGTGGGTGAGGTGGGTGAGGGGGGTGAGGTGGGTGAGGGGGGTGAGGGGGGTGAGTGGAGTGAGGTGGGTGAGGGGGGTGAGGGGGTTGAGGTGGGTGAGGGGGGTGAGGTGAGTGAGGGGCGTGAGGTGGGTGAGGGGGGTGAGGCGTGTGAGGTGGGTGATGGGGTGAGGGGGGTGAGGGGGGTGAGGTGGGTGAGGGGGGTGAGGTGGGTGAGGGGGGTGAGGTGAGGTGAGTGAAGGGGTGAGGTGGGTGAGGTGGTTGAGGTGAGGTGAGTGAGGTGGGTGAGGGGGGTGAGGGGGTGAGGGGGGTGAGATGGGTGAGGGGGTGAGGGGAGTGAGGTGGGTGAGGGGAGCGAGGGGGGTGAGGTGGGTGAGGTGGGTGAGGTGGGTGAGGTGGGTGAGGGGGGTGACGGCGGTGAAGGGTGTGAGGGGGGTGAGGTGGGTGAGGTGAGGTGGGTGAGGTGGGTGAGGTGGGTAAGAGGGGTGAGGTGGGTGAGTGGGGTGAGGGGGGTGAGGGTGGTGAGGTGGGTGAGGTGGGTGAGGTGGGTGAGGGGGGTGAGGTGGGTGAGCGGGGTGAGGTGGGTGAGGGGGGTGAGGGGGGTGAGGTGGGTGAGGGGGGTGAGGTCGGTGAGGTGGGTGAGGGGGTTCAGGGGGGTGAGGTGGGTGAGGGGGGCGAGGGGGGTGAGGTGGGTGAGGGGGGTGAGGGGGGTGAGGTGGGTGAGGGGGGTGAGGGGGCTGAAGTCGCTGAGGGGGTGAGGTGGGTGAGGTGGGTGAGGGGGGTGAGTTGGGTGAGGGGGGTGAGGGGGGTGAGGTGGGTGAGGGGGTGAGGGCGGTGAGGGGGGTGAGGTGGGTGAGGGGGTTGAGGTGGGTGAGGGGGGTGAGGGGGGTGAGGTGGGTGAGGGGGGTGAGGGGGGTGAGGGGGGTGAGGTGGGTGAGGGGGGTGAGGGGGGTGAGGTGGGTGAGGGGCGTGAGGTGGGTGAGGTGGGTGAGGGGGGTGAGGGGTGTGAGGTGGGTGATGGGGGTGAGGGGGGTGAGGTGGGTGAGGTGAGGTGAGGTGGGTGAGGGGGGTGAGGTGGGTTAGGTGGGTGAGGTGAGGTGAGGTGAGGTGGGTGAGGTGTGTGAGGTGGGTGAGGTGTGTGAGGTGGGTGAGGTGGGTGAGGTGAGGTGAGGTGGGTGAGGGTGGTGAGGTGGGTGAGGTGAGGTGGGTGAGGGTGGTGAGGTGGGTGAGGTGGAGTGAGGTGGGTGAGGTGAGGTGAGGTGGGTGAGGGTGGTGAGGTGGGTGAGGTGAGGTGGGGTGAGGTGGGTGAGGTGGGTGAGGTGGGTGAGGTGGGTGAGGTGAGGTGGGTGAGGTGGGTGAGGTGAGGTGAGGTCAGTGAGGTGAGTGAGGTGGGTGAGGGGGGTGAGGGGGGTGAGGGGGGTGAGGTGGGTGAGGTGGGTGAGTGGGGTGAGGGGGGTGAGGGTGGTGAGGTGGGTGAGGTGGGTGAGGTGGGTGAGGGCATTGAGGTGGGTGAGGTGGGTGAGGGAGGTGGGGGGGTGAGGGGGGTGAGGTGGGTGAGGTGGGTGAGGGGCGTGAGGTGGGTGAGGTGGGTGAGGTGAGGTGGGTGAGGGGGTGGGGGGGTGAGGGGGGTGAGGTGGGTGAGGTTGGTGAGGGGCGTGAGGTGGGTGAGGTGGGTGAGGTGGGTGAGGTGGGTGAGGTGAGGTGAGGTGAGGTGGGTGAGGTGGGTGAGGTGAGGTGGGTGAGGTGGGTGAGGTGGGTGAGGTGGGTGAGGTGGGTGAGTGAGGTGAGGGGGGTGAGGGGGGTGAGGGGGGTGAGGTGGGTGAGTGGGGTGAGGGGGGTGAGGGGGGTGAGGTGGGTGAGGGGGGTGAGGTGGGTGAGGTGGGTGCGGTGGGTGAGGGGGGTGAGGGGAGTGAGGGGGGTGAGGGGGTGAGGGTGGTGAGGGGGGTGAGGTGGGTGAGGGGGTTGAGGTGGGTGAGGGGGGTGAGGGGGGTGAGGTGGGTGAGGGGAGTGAGGGGGGTGAGGTGGGTGAGGGGAGTGAGGGGGGTGAGGTGGGTGAGGGGGTGACGGCGGTGAGGGGGGTGAGGTGGGAGAGGGGGGTGCGGTGTGTGAGGGGGGTGAGGGAGCTGAAGTGGCTGAGGGGGTGAGGTGGGTGAGGTGGGTGAGGGGAGTGAGGGGGGTGAGGTGGGTGAGGGGGGTGAGAGGGGTGAGGGGGGTGAGAGGGGTGAGTGGAGTGAGGTGGGTGAGGTGGGTGAGGGGGGTGAGGTGGGTGAGGGGGGTGAGGGGGGTGAGTGGAGTGAGGTGGGTGAGGGGGGTGAGGGGGGTGAGGTGGGTGAGGGGGGTGAGGTGAGTGAGGGGCGTGAGGTGGGTGAGGGGGGTGAGGCGTGTGAGGTGGGTGATGGGGTGAGGGGGGTGAGGTGGGTGAGGTGAGGTGAGGGGGGTGAGGTGGGTGAGGTGAGGTGAGTGAAGGGGTGAGGTGGGTGAGGTGGTTGAGGTGAGGTGAGTGAGGTGGGTGAGGGGGGTGAGGGGGGTGAGGGGGGTGAGATGGGTGAGGGGGTGAGGGGAGTGAGGTGGGTGAGGGGAGCGAGGGGGGTGAGGTGGGTGAGGAGGGTGAGGTGGGTGAGGTGGGTGAGGGGGGTGACGGCGGTGAAGGGTGTGAGGGGGGTGAGGTGGGTGAGGGGGTGAGGGCGGTGAGGGGGGTGAGGTGGGTGAGGGGGGTGAGGTGGGTGAGGGGGTTGAGGGGGGTGAGGGGGGTGAGGTGGGTGATGTGGGTGAGGGGGGTGAGGGGGGTGAGGGGTGTGAGGTGGGTGAGGTGAGGTGAGGTGAGGTGGGTGAGGTGGGTGAGGTGGGTGAGGTGGGTGAGGTGAGGTGGGTGAGGTGGGTGAGGTGGGTGAGGTGGGTGAGGTGAGGTGAGGTGGGTGAGGGTGGTGAGGTGGGTGAGGTGGGTGAGGTGAGGTGAGGTGGGTGAGGTGGGTGAGGTGGGTGAGGTGGGTGAGGTGAGGTGGGTGAGGTGGGTGAGGTGGGTGAGGTGGGTGAGGTGAGGTGGGTGAGGTGGGTGAGGTGGGTGAGGTGAGGTGAGGTCAGTGAGGTGAGTGAGGTGGGTGAGGGGGGTGAGGGGGGTGAGGGGGGTGAGGTGGGTGAGGGGGGTGAGGGGGGTGATGTGGGTGAGGTGGGTGAGAGGGGTGAGGTGCGTGAGGGGGGTGAGGGGGGTGAGGGGGGTGAGGGGGGTGAGGTGGGTGAGGTGGGTGAGTGGGGTGAGGGGGGTGCGGTGTGTGAGGGGGGTGAGGGAGCTGAAGTGGCTGAGGGGGTGAGGTGGGTGAGGTGGGTGAGGGGAGTGAGGGGGGTGAGGTGGGTGAGGGGGGTGAGAGGGGTGAGGGGGGTGAGAGGGGTGAGTGGAGTGAGGTGGGTGAGGTGGGTGAGGGGGGTGAGGGGGGTGAGGTGGGTGAGGGGGGTGAGGTGGGTGAGGGGGGTGAGGTGAGTGAGGGGCGTGAGGTGGGTGAGGGGGGTGAGGCGTGTGAGGTGAGTGAGGGGCGTGAGGTGGGTGAGGGGGGTGAGGTGGGTGAGGTGAGGTGAGGGGGGTGAGGTGGGTGAGGTGAGGTGAGTGAAGGGGTGAGGTGGGTGAGGTGGTTGAGTTGAGGTGAGTGAGGTGGGTGAGGGGGGTGAGGGGGTGAGGGGGGTGAGGTGGGTGAGGTGAGGTGAGTGAGGTGGGTCAGGTGGGTGAGGGGGGTGAGATGGGTGAGGGGGTGAGGGGAGTGAGGTGGGTGAGGGGAGCGAGGGGGGTGAGGTGGGTGAGGTGGGTGAGGTGGGTGAGGTGGGTGAGGGGGGTGAGGGGGGTGAGGTGGGTGAGGGGGGTGAGGTGGGTGAGGGGGGTGAGGGCGGTGAGGGGGGTGAGGTGGGTGAGGGGGGTGAGGTGGGTGAGGGGGTTGAGGGGGGTGAGGGGGGTGAGGTGGGTGATGTGGGTGAGGGGGGTGAGGGGGGTGAGGGGTGTGAGGTGGGTGAGGTGGGTGAGGTGAGGTGGGTGAGGTGGGTGAGGGGGGTGAGGTGGGTGAGAGGGGTGAGGTGGGTGAGTGGGGTGAGGGGGGTGAGGGTGGTGAGGTGGGTGAGGTGGGTGAGGTGGGTGAGGGGGGTGAGGTGGGTGAGCGGGGTGATGTGGGTGAGGGGGGTGAGGGGGGTGAGGTGGGTGAGGGGGGTGAGGTGGGTGAGGGGGGTGAGGTCGGTGAGGTGGGTGAGGGGGTTCAGGGGGGTGAGGTGGGTGAGGGGGGCGAGGGGGGTGAGGTGGGTGAGGGGGGTGAGGGGGGTGAGGTGGGTGAGGGGGGTGAGGGGGCTGAAGTCGCTGAGGGGGTGAGGTGGGTGAGGTGGGTGAGGGGGGTGAGGTGGGTGAGGGGGGTGAGGGGGTGAGGTGGGTGTGGGGGTGAGGGCGGTGAGGGGGGTGAGGTGGGTGAGGGGGTTGAGGTGGGTGAGGGGGGTGAGGGGGGTGAGGTGGGTGAGGGGGGTGAGGTGGGTGAGGGGGGTGAGGGGGGTGAGGGTGGTGAGGTGGGTGAGGTGGGTGAGGTGGGTGAGGGGGGTGAGGTGGGTGAGGGGGGTGAGGGCGGTGAGGTGGGTGAGGTGGGTGAGGTGGGTGAGGGGGTTGAGGTGGGTGAGGGGGGTGAGGGGGGTGAGGGCGGTGCGGTGGGTGAGGTGGGTGAGGGGGGTGAGGGGGGTGAGGGCGGTGAGGTGGGTGAGGTGTGTGAGGTGGGTGAGGGGTGTGAGGGGGGTGAGGTGGGCGAGGGGTGAGGTGGGTGAGGTGAGGTCAGTGAGGTGAGTGAGGTGGGTGAGGGGGGTGAGGGGCGTGAGGTGGGTGAGGTGCGGGAGGGGGGTGAGGGGGGTGAGGGGGGTGAGGGGGGTGAGGTGTGTGAGGTGGGTGAGGTGGGTGAGGTGGGTGAGGTGGGTGAGTGGGGTGAGGAGGGTGAGGGGGGTGAGGTGGGTGAGGGGGGTGAGGTGGGTGAGTGGGGTGAGGGGGGTGAGGGGGGTGAGGTGGGTGAGGTAGGTGAGGTGGGTGAGGGCGTTGAGGTGTGTGAGGGGGGTGAGGTGGGTGAGGGGGGTGAGGGGGGTGAGTGGGGTGAGGGGGGTGAGGTGGGTGAGGGGGGTGAGGGGGGTGAGGTGGGTGAGGGGCGTGAGGTGGGTGAGGTGGGTGAGGGGGGTGAGGGGTGTGAGGTGGGTGAGGGGGTGACGGCGGTGAGGGGGGTGAGGTGGGTGAGGGGGGTGCGGTGTGTGAGGGGGGTGAGGGGGGTGAGGGGGGTGAGGTGGGTGAGGGGCGTGAGGGGGGTGAGGTGGGTGAGGGGAGTGAGGGGGGTGAGGTGGGTGAGGGGGTGACGGCGGTGAGGGGGGTGAGGTGGGTGAGGGGGGTGCGGTGTGTGAGGGGGGTGAGGGAGCTGAAGTGGCTGAGGGGGTGAGGTGGGTGAGGTGGGTGAGGGGAGTGAGGGGGGTGAGGTGGGTGAGGGGGGTGAGAGGGGTGAGGGGGGTGAGAGGGGTGAGTGGAGTGAGGTGGGTGAGGTGGGTGAGGGGGGTGAGGTGGGTGAGGGGGGTGAGGGGGGTGAGTGGAGTGAGGTGGGTGAGGGGGGTGAGGGGGGTGAGGTGGGTGAGGGGGGTGAGGTGAGGGGTGAGGTGGGTGAGGGGGTGAGGCGTGTGAGGTGGGTGATGGGGTGAGGGTGTGAGGTGGGTGAGGGGTGAGGGGGGTGAGGGTGAGGTGAGTGAGGGGGGTGAGGTGGGTGAGGTGAGGTGAGTGAAGGGGTGAGGTGGGTGAGGTGGTTGAGGGGGAGTGAGGGGGTGAGGGGGGTGAGATGGGTGAGGGGGTGAGGGGAGTGAGGTGGGTGAGGGGAGCGAGGGGGGTGAGGTGGGTGAGGTGGGTGAGGTGGGTGAGGTGGGTGAGGGGGGGGTGACGGCGGTGAAGGGTGTGAGGGGGGTGAGGTGGGTGAGGGGGGTGAGGGCGGTGAGGGGGGTGAGGTGGGTGAGGGGGGTGAGGTGGGTGAGGGGGTTGAGGGGGGTGAGGGGGGTGAGGTGGGTGATGTGGGGTGAGGGGGGTGAGGGGGGTGAGGGGTGTGAGGTGGGTGAGGTGGGTGAGGTGAGGTGGGTGAGGTGGGTGAGGGGGGTGAGGTGGGTGAGGTGAGGTGAGGTGAGGTGGGTGAGGTGGGTGAGGTGGGTGAGGTGGGTGAGGTGAGGTGGGTGAGGTGGGTGAGGTGGGTGAGGTGGGTGAGGTGAGGTGAGGTGGGTGAGGGTGGTGAGGTGGGTGAGGTGGGTGAGGTGAGGTGAGGTGGGTGAGGTGGGTGAGGTGGGTGAGGTGGGTGAGGTGAGGTGGGTGAGGTGGGTGAGGTGGGTGAGGTGAGGTGGGTGAGGTGGGTGAGGTGAGGTGAGGTCAGTGAGGTGAGTGAGGTGGGTGAGGGGGGTGAGGGGGGTGAGGGGGGTGAGGGGGGTGAGGGGGGTGAGGGGGGTGAGGTGGGTGAGGTGGGTGAGTGGGTGAGGGGGGTGCGGTGTGTGAGGGGGGTGAGGGAGCTGAAGTGGCTGAGGGGGTGAGGTGGGTGAGGTGGGTGAGGGGAGTGAGGGGGGTGAGGTGGGTGAGGGGGGTGAGAGGGGTGAGGGGGGTGAGAGGGGTGAGTGGAGTGAGGTGGGTGAGGTGGGTGAGGGGGTGAGGGGGTGAGGTGGGTGAGGGGGGTGAGGTGGGTGAGGGGGGTGAGGTGAGTGAGGGGCGTGAGGTGGGGTGAGGGGGGTGAGGCGTGTGAGGTGAGTGAGGGGCGTGAGGTGGGTGAGGGGGGTGAGGTGGGTGAGGTGAGGTGAGGGGGGTGAGGTGGGTGAGGTGAGGTGAGTGAAGGGGTGAGGTGGGTGAGGTGGTTGAGGTGAGGTGAGTGAGGTGGGTGAGGGGGGTGAGGGGGTGAGGGGGGTGAGGTGGGTGAGGTGAGGTGAGTGAGGTGAGTGAGGTGGGTGAGGGGGGTGAGATGGGTGAGGGGGTGAGGGGAGTGAGGTGGGTGAGGGGAGCGAGGGGGGTGAGGTTGGTGAGGTGGGTGAGGTGGGTGAGGTGGGTGAGGGGGGTGAGGGGGGTGAGGTGGGTGAGGGGGGTGAGGTGGGTGAGGGGGGTGAGGGCGGTGAGGGGGGTGAGGTGGGTGAGGGGGGTGAGGTGGGTGAGGGGGTTGAGGGGGGTGAGGGGGGTGAGGTGGGTGATGTGGGTGAGGGGGGTGAGGGGGGTGAGGGGTGTGAGGTGGGTGAGGTGGGTGAGGTGAGGTGGGTGAGGTGGGTGAGGGGGGTGAGGTGGGTGAGAGGGGTGAGGTGGGTGAGTGGGGTGAGGGGGGTGAGGGTGGTGAGGTGGGTGAGGTGGGTGAGGTGGGTGAGGGGGGTGAGGTGGGTGAGCGGGGTGATGTGGGTGAGGGGGGTGAGGGGGGTGAGGTGGGTGAGGGGGGTGAGGTGGGTGAGGGGGGTGAGGTCGGTGAGGTGGGTGAGGGGGTTCAGGGGGGTGAGGTGGGTGAGGGGGGCGAGGGGGGTGAGGTGGGTGAGGGGGGTGAGGGGGGTGAGGTGGGTGAGGGGGGTGAGGGGGCTGAAGTCGCTGAGGGGGTGAGGTGGGTGAGGTGGGTGAGGGGGGTGAGGTGGGTGAGGGGGGTGAGGGGGTGAGGTGGGTGTGGGGGTGAGGGCGGTGAGGGGGGTGAGGTGGGTGAGGGGGTTGAGGGGGTGAGGGGGGTGAGGGGGGTGAGGGGGTGAGGGGGGTGAGGTGGGTGAGGGGGGTGAGGTGGGTGAGGGGGGTGAGGGGGGTGAGGGTGGTGAGGTGGGTGAGGTGGGTGAGAGGGTGGGGGTGAGGGGGGTGAGGTGGGTGAGGGGGGTGAGGGCGGTGAGGTGGGTGAGGTGGGTGAGGTGGGTGAGGGGGTTGAGGTGGGTGAGGGGGGGTGAGGGGGGTGAGGGCGGTGCGGTGGGTGAGGTGGGTGAGGGGGGTGAGGGGGGTGAGGGCGGTGAGGTGGGTGAGGTGTGTGAGGTGGGTGAGGGGTGTGAGGGGGGTGAGGTGGGCGAGGGGTGAGGTGGGTGAGGTGAGGTCAGTGAGGTGAGTGAGGTGGGTGAGGGGGGTGAGGGGCGTGAGGTGGGTGAGGTGCGTGAGGGGGGTGAGGGGGGTGAGGGGGGTGAGGGGGGTGAGGGGTGTGAGGTGGCTGAGGTGGGGTGAGGTGGGTGAGTGGGGTGAGGGGGGTGAGGGGGGTGAGGTGGGTGAGGGGGGTGAGGTGGGTGAGTGGGGTGAGGGGGGTGAGGGTGGTGAGGTGGGTGAGGTAGGTGAGGTGGGTGAGGGCGTTGAGGTGGGTGAGGGGGGTGAGGTGGGGGAGGGGGGTGAGGGGGGTGAGTGGGGTGAGGGGGGTGAGGTGGGTGAGGGGGGTGAGGGGGGTGAGGTGGGTGAGGGGCGTGAGGTGGGTGAGGTGGGTGAGGGGGGTGAGGGGTGTGAGGTGGGTGATGGGGGTGAGGGGGGTGAGGTGGGTGAGGTGAGGTGAGGTGGGTGAGGGGGGTGAGGTGGGGGAGGTGGGTGAGGTGAGGTGAGGTGGGTGAGGTGTGTGAGGTGGGTGAGGTGGGTGAGGTGAGGTGGGTGAGGTGGGTGAGGTGGGTGAGGTGGGTGAGGTGAGGTGAGGTGGGTGAGGGTGGTGAGGTGGGTGAGGTGGGTGAGGTGAGGTGAGGTGATGTGGGTGAGGTGGGTGAGGTGGGTGAGGTGGGTGAGGTGAGGTGGGTGAGGTGTGTGAGGTGGGTGAGGTGGGTGAGGTGAGGTGGGTGAGGTGGGTGAGGTGGGTGAGGTGGGTGAGGTGAGGTGAGGTGGGGTGAGGTGGGTGAGGTGGGTGAGGTGAGGTGAGTGAGGTGGGTGAGGGGGGTGAGGGGGGTGAGGGGGGTGAGGTGGGTGAGGGGGGTGAGGGGGGTGATGTGGGTGAGGTGGGTGAGAGGGGTGAGGTGCGTGAGGGGGGTGAGGGGGGTGAGGGGGGTGAGGGGGGTGAGGTGGGTGAGGTGGGTGAGAGGGGTGAGGTGGGTGAGGGCGTTGAGGTGGGTGAGGTGGGTGAGTGGGGTGAGGGGGGTGAGGGTGGTGAGGTGGGTGAGGTGGGTGAGGTGGGTGAGGGCATTGAGGTGGGTGAGGTGGGTGAGGGGGGTGGGGGGGTGAGGGGGGTGAGGTGGGTGAGGTGGGTGAGGTGGGTGAGGTGAGGTGGGTGAGGGGGGTGGGGGGGTGAGGGGGGTGAGGTGGGTGAGGTGGGTGAGGGGCGTGAGGTGAGGTGGGTGAGGTGGGTGAGGTGGGTGAGGTGAGGTGGGTGAGGTGGGTGAGGTGGGTGAGTGGGGTGAGGGGGGTGAGGTGGGAGAGGGGGGTGAGGTGGGTGAGTGGGGTGAGGGGGGGTGAGGGGGGGGTGAGGTGGGTGAGGGGGGTGAGGTGGGTGAGGTGGGTGAGGTGGGTGAGGTGGGTGAGGTGGGTGAGGGGGTGAGGGGCGTGAGGTGGGTGAGGGGGGTGCGGTGGGTGAGGGGGGTGAGGGGAGTGAGGGGGGTGAGGGGGTGAGGGGGTGGTGAGGGGGGTGAGGTGGGTGAGGGGGTTGAGGTGGGTGAGGGGGGTGAGGGGGGTGAGGTGGGTGAGGGGAGTGAGGGGGGTGAGGTGGGTGAGGGGAGTGAGGGGGGTGAGGTGGGTGAGGGGGTGACGGCGGTGAGTGGGGTGAGGGGGGTGCGGTGTGTGAGGGGGGTGAGGGAGCTGAAGTGGCTGAGGGGGTGAGGTGGGTGAGGTGGGTGAGGGGAGTGAGGGGGGGGTGAGGTGGGTGAGGGGGGGTGAGAGGGGTGAGGGGGGTGAGAGGGGTGAGTGGAGTGAGGTGGGTGAGGTGGGTGAGGGGGGTGAGGGGGGTGAGGTGGGTGAGGGGGGTGAGGGGGGTGAGTGGAGTGAGGTGAGTGAGGGGGGTGAGGGGGGTGAGGTGGGTGAGGGGGGTGAGGTGAGTGAGGGGCGTGAGGTGGGTGAGGGGGGTGAGGCGTGTGAGGTGGGTGATGGGGTGAGGGGGGTGAGGTGGGTGAGGTGAGGTGAGGGGGTGAGGTGGGTGAGGTGAGGTGAGTGAAGGGGTGAGGTGGGTGAGGTGGTTGAGGTGAGGTGAGTGAGGTGAGTGAGGTGGGTGAGGTGGGTGAGGTGAGGTGAGTGAGGTGGGTGAGGTGGGTGAGGGTGGTGAGATGGGTGAGGGGGGGTGAGGGGGAGTGAGGTGGGTGAGGGGAGCGAGGGGGGTGAGGTGGGTGAGGTGGGTGACGGCGGTGAAGGGTGTGAGGGGGGTGAGGTGGGTGAGGGGGGGTGAGGGCGGTGAGGGGGGTGAGGTGGGTGAGGGGGGTGAGGTGGGTGAGGGGGTTGAGGGGGGTGAGGGGGGTGAGGTGGGTGATGTGGGTGAGGGGGGTGAGGGGGGGTGAGGGGTGTGAGGTGGGTGAGGTGGGTGAGGTGAGGTGGGTGAGGTGGGGTGAGGGGGGTGAGGTGGGTGAGGTGAGGTGAGGTGAGGTGGGTGAGGTGTGTGAGGTGGGTGAGGTGAGGTGAGGTCAGTGAGGTGAGTGAGGTGGGTGAGGGGGGTGAGGGGGGTGAGGGGGGGTGAGGTGAGGTGAGGTGGGTGAGGGTGGTGAGGTGGGTGAGGTGGGTGAGGTGAGGTGAGGTGAGGTGGGTGAGGTGGGTGAGGTGGGGTGAGGTGAGGTGAGGTCAGTGAGGTGAGTGAGGTGGGTGAGGGGGGGTGAGGGGGGTGAGGGGGGTGAGGTGAGTGAGGCGGGTGAGGGGGGTGATGTGGGTGAGGTGGGTGAGAGGGGTGAGGTGCGTGAGGGGGGTGAGGGGGGTGAGGGGGGTGAGGGGGGTGCGGGGGGGTGAGTGGAGTGAGGTGGGTGAGGGGGGTGAGGTGAGTGAGGGGCGTGAGGTGGGTGAGGGGGGTGAGGCGTGTGAGGTGGGTGATGGGGTGAGGGGGGTGAGGTGGGTGAGGTGAGGTGAGGGGGGTGAGGTGGGTGAGGTGAGGTGAGTGAAGGGGTGAGGTGGGTGAGGTGGTTGAGGTGAGGTGAGTGAGGTGGGTGAGGGGGGTGAGGGGGTGAGGGGGGGTGAGGTGGGTGAGGTGAGGTGAGTGAGGTGGGTGAGGTGGGTGAGGGGGGTGAGATGGGTGAGGGGGTGAGGGGAGTGAGGTGGGTGAGGGGAGCGAGGGGGGTGAGGTGGGTGAGGTGGGTGAGGTGGGTGAGGTGGGTGAGGGGGGTGACGGCGGTGAATGGTGTGAGGGGGTGAGGTGGGTGAGGGGGGTGAGGGCGGTGAGGGGGGTGAGGTGGGTGAGGGGGGGTGAGGTGGGTGAGGGGGTTGAGGGGGGGTGAGGGGGGGTGAGGGTGGGTGATGTGGGTGAGGGGGGTGAGGGGGGTGAGGGGGGTGAGGGCGGTGAGGGGGGTGAGGTGGGTGAGGTGGGTGAGGTGAGGTGGGTGAGGTGGGTGAGGTGGGTAAGAGGGGGTGAGGTGGGTGAGTGGGGGTGAGGGGGGTGAGGGTGGTGAGGTGGGTGAGGTGGGTGAGGTGGGTGAGGGGGGTGAGGTGGGTGAGCGGGGTGAGGTGGGTGAGGGGGGTGAGGGGGGGTGAGGTGGGTGAGGGGGGTGAGGTGGGTGAGGGGGGTGAGGTCGGTGAGGTGGGTGAGGGGGTTCAGGGGGGTGAGGTGGGTGAGGGGGGCGAGGGGGGTGAGGTGGGTGAGGGGGGGTGAGGGGGGTGAGGTGGGTGAGGGGGGTGAGGGGGCTGAAGTCGCTGAGGGGGTGAGGTGGGTGAGGTGGGTGAGGGGGTGAGTTGGGTGAGGGG
>NW_027310903.1:32500-41278 GCF_047496795.1 Chiloscyllium punctatum | reverse complement strand
CGATGGGAGTGAATGTGACTGCTCAACCCGACTTTGAGACTTGTAAGCCGGGTAGCTCAGCCGGGTTTGACCCGGCGGTTCTGCCGACGGTCTCGTCTTCGAGGCCGGTGCCTCCCCCGTGTACAGGCCGATTTCGTGCATTTCCAACGGTGGGAAGTGGTCCAAAAGGGAATGGGGGTGGACGTGTCTGCTCATACCGACTTTGAGACTTGTAAGCCGGGTAGCTCAGCCGGGTTTGTTCCGGCGGTTCTGCCGACGGTCTCGTCATCGAGGGGGGAGCCTCCCCCGTGTCCAGGCCGATTTTCATGCATTTCCAACCGTGGGAAGTGGTCCAAAAGGGAATGGGGGTGAATGTGACTGCTCATACCGACTTTGAGACTTTTAAGCCGGGTAGCTCGGCCGGGTTTGACCCGGCGGTTCTGCCGACGGTCTCGTCTTCGAGGCGGGTGCCTCCCCCGTGTACAGGCCGATTTTCGTGCATTTCGAACCGTGGGAAGTGGTCTAAAAGTCGATGGGAGTGAACGTGACTGCTCAACCCGACTTTGAGACTTGTAAGCCGGGTAGCTCAGCCAGGTTTGACCCGGCGGTTCTGCCGACGGTCTCGCCTTCGAGGGCGGACCCTCCCCCCGTGTACAGGCCGGTTTTCGTGCATTTCGAACCGTGGGAAGTGATCCAAAAGGGAATGGGGGTGAACGTGACTGCCCAACCCGGCTTTGAGACTTGTAAGCCGGGTAGCTCAGCCGGGTTGGACCCGGCGGTTCTGCCGACGGTCTCGACTTCGAGGCGGGTGCCTCCCCCGTGTACAGGCCGATTTTCATGCATTTGCAACGGTGGGAAGTTGCCCAAAAGTCGATGGGAGTGAATGTGACTGCTCAAATCCCGACTTCGAGACTTGTAAGCCGGGTAGCTCAGCCGGGTTTGACCCGGCGGTTCTGCCGACGGTCTCGCCTTCGAGGGGGGAGCCTCCCCCGTGTACAGGCCGATTTTCGTGCATTTCCAACGGTGGGAACAGGTTCAAAAGGGGATGGGAGTGATTGTGACTGCTCAACCCGACTCTAGGGCTTCTAACCCGGGTAGCCCGGCCGGGTTTGACCCGGCGGTTCTGCCGACGGTCTCGTCTTCGAGGCGGGTGCCTCCCCCGTATACAGGCCGATTTTCATGCATTTCGAACCGTGGGAAGTGGTCCAAAAGGGAATGGGGGTGGACGTGTCTGCTCATACCGACTTTGAGACTTGTAAGCCGGGTAGCTCAGCCGGGTTTGATCCGGCGGTTCTGCCGGACGGTCTCGCTTCGAGGGGGGAGCCTCCCCCGTGTTCAGTCCGATTTCCATGCATTTCCAACCGTGGGAAGTTGCCCAAAAGGGGATGGGAGTGAATGTGACTGCTCAACCCGACTTGGCGCTTCCGAGCCGGGTAGCTCAGCCGGGTTTGACCCGGCGGTTCTGCCGACGGTCTCGTCTTCGAGGCGGGTGCCTCCCCCGTATACAGGCCGATTTTCATGCATTTCGAACCGTGGGAAGTGGTCCAAAAGGGAATGGGGGTGGACGTGTCTGCTCATACCGACTTTGAGACTTGTAAGCCGGGTAGCTCAGCCGGGTTTGATCCGGCGGTTCTGCGACGGTCTCGCCTTCGAGGGGGGAGCCTCCCCCGTGTTCAGTCCGATTTCCATGCATTTCCAACCGTGGGAAGTTGCCCAAAAGGGATGGAGTGAATGTGACTGCTCAACCCGACTTTGGCGCTTCCGAGCCGGGTAGCTCAGCCGGGTTTGGACCCGGCGGTTCTGCCGACGGTCTCGTCTTCGAGCGGGTGCCTCCCCGTGTACAGGCCGATTTTCATGCATTTGGAACCGTGGGAAGTGGTCCAAAAGGGAATGGGGGTGGACGTGACTGCTCATACCGACTTTGAGACTTGTAAGCCGGGTAGCTCAGCCGGGTTTGACCCGGCGGTTCTGCCGACGGTCTCGCCTTCGAGGGGGGAGCCTCCCCCGTGTTCAGTCCGATTTTCGTGCATTTCCCACGGTGGGAAATGGTATCTTTCATTACGGGGACAAGGGTCTGAAGCGGTGAAGTCAGTAACCGGCATAGTTAAGGAAAGGGTTCGAATTTTCTCAACAGTACGAAAAAGTGAGCAGGGAAGCTAGAGAAGGTGTCAGTGAGTCCCAAACGAGTGAACCGCAAAACTTAGGGAAATGCCCGAAAGCGTTTTAAAGGGGTGAAATCGGGAACGAGGAAATGATCGGAAAGTGCCTGAAAGTGCTAAATGAGTAAACAGAAAAAACGAAGAAAAATGTTTGAAAAGAAGAAGTGAGTAACCAGGAAAACTTAGAAAAATGTTCAAAACGAAGAAATCAGTAACCAGGAAAACTTAGAAAAATGATCAAAAAGAAGAAATGAGTAACCAGGAAAACTTAGAAAAATGTTAAAAAGAAGAAATCAGTAACCAGGAAAACTTAGGAAAATGTTTAAAAAGAAGAAATCAGTAACCAGAAAAACTGCGAAAAATGTTTAAAAAGAAGAAATGAGTAACCAGAAAAACTTAGAAAAATGTTTAAAAAGAAGAAATCAGTAACCAGGAAAACTTAGAAAAATGTTTAAAAAGAAGAAATCAGTAACCAGGAAAACTTAGAAAAATGTTATAAAAGAAGAAGTGAGTAACCAGAAAAACTTAGAAAAATGTTTAAAAAGAAGAAATCAGTAACCAGAAAAACTGCGAAAAATGTTTAAAAAGAAGAAATCAGTAACCAGACAAACTGCGAAAAATGTTTAAAAGAAGAAATCAGTAACCAGGAAAACTTAGAAAAATGTTTAAAAAGAAGAAGTGAGTAACCAGAAAAACTTAGAAAAATGTTTAAAAAGAAGAAATCAGTAACCAGAAAAACTTAGAAAAATGTTTAAAAAGAAGAAATCAGTAACCAGAAAAACTGCGAAAAATGTTTAAAAAGAAGAAATCAGTAACCAGAAAAACTTAGAAAAATGTTTAAAAAGAAGAAGTGAGTAACCAGAAAAACTTAGAAAAATGTTTAAAAAGAAGAAATCAGTAACCAGAAAAACGGCGAAAAATGTTTAAAAAGAAGAAATCAGTAACCAGACAAACTGCGAAAAATGTTTAAAAAGAAGAAATCAGTAACCAGAAAAACTTAGAAAAATGTTTAAAAAGAAGAAATCAGTAACCAGAAAAACTTAGAAAAATGTTTCAAAAGAAGAAGTGAGTAACCAGAAAAACTTAGAAAAATGTTTAAAAAGAAGAAGTGAGTAACCAGAAAAACTTAGAAAAATGTTTAAAAAGAAGAAATCAGTAACCAGAAAAACTTAGAAAAATGTTTAAAAAGAAGAAATCAGTAACCAGAAAAACTGCGAAAAATGTTTAAAAAGAAGAAATCAGTAACCAGACAAACTGCGAAAAATGTTTAAAAAGAAGAAATCAGTAACCAGGAAAACTTAGAAAAATGTTTAAAAAGAAGAAGTCAGTAACCAGAAAAACTTAGAAAAATGTTTAAAAAGAAGAAATCAGTAACCAGAAAAACTTAGAAAAATGTTTAAAAAGAAGAAATCAGTAACCAGAATAAACTGCGAAAAATGTTTAAAAAGAAGAAATCAGTAACCAGAAAAACTTAGAAAAATGTTTAAAAAGAAGAAGTGAGTAACCAGAAAAACTTAGAAAAATGTTTAAAAAGAAGAAATCAGTAACCAGAAAAACGGCGAAAAATGTTTAAAAAGAAGAAATCAGTAACCAGACAAACTGCGAAAAATGTTTAAAAAGAAGAAATCAGTAACCAGAAAAACTTAGAAAAATGTTTCAAAAGAAGAAGTGAGTAACCAGAAAAACTTAGAAAAATGTTTAAAAAGAAGAAGTGAGTAACCAGAAAAACTTAGAAAAATGTTTAAAAAGAAGAAATCAGTAACCAGAAAAACTTAGAAAAATGTTTAAAAAGAAGAAATCAGTAACCAGAAAAACTGCGAAAAATGTTTAAAAAGAAGAAATCAGTAACCAGACAAACTGCGAAAAATGTTTAAAAAGAAGAAATCAGTAACCAGGAAAACTTAGAAAAATGTTTAAAAAGAAGAAGTGAGTAACCAGAAAAACTTAGAAAAATGTTTAAAAAGAAGAAATCAGTAACCAGAAAAACTTAGAAAAATGTTTAAAAAGAAGAAATCAGTAACCAGAAAAACTGCGAAAAATGTTTAAAAAGAAGAAATCAGTAACCAGAAAAACTTAGAAAAATGTTTAAAAAGAAGAAGTGAGTAACCAGAAAAACTTAGAAAAATGTTTAAAAAGAAGAAATCAGTAACCAGAAAAACGGCGAAAAATGTTTAAAAAGAAGAAATCAGTAACCAGACAAACTGCGAAAAATGTTTAAAAAGAAGAAATCAGTAACCAGAAAAACTTAGAAAAATGTTTCAAAAGAAGAAGTGAGTAACCAGAAAAACTTAGAAAAATGTTTAAAAAGAAGAAGTGAGTAACCAGAAAAACTTAGAAAAATGTTTAAAAAGAAGAAATCAGTAACCAGAAAAACTTAGAAAAATGTTTAAAAAGAAGAAATCAGTAACCAGAAAAACTTAGAAAAATGTTTAAAAAGAAGAAATCAGTAACCAGAAAAACTGCGAAAAATGTTTAAAAAGAAGAAATCAGTAACCAGACAAACTGCGAAAAATGTTTAAAAAGAAGAAATCAGTAACCAGGAAAACTTAGAAAAATGTTTAAAAAGAAGAAGTGAGTAACCAGAAAAACTTAGAAAAATGTTTAAAAAGAAGAAATCAGTAACCAGAAAAACTTAGAAAAATGTTTAAAAAGAAGAAATCAGTAACCAGAAAAACTGCGAAAAATGTTTAAAAAGAAGAAATCAGTAACCAGAAAAACTTAGAAAAATGTTTAAAAAGAAGAAGTGAGTAACCAGAAAAACTTAGAAAAATGTTTAAAAAGAAGAAATCAGTAACCAGAAAAACGGCGAAAAATGTTTAAAAAGAAGAAATCAGTAACCAGACAAACTGCGAAAAATGTTTAAAAAGAAGAAATCAGTAACCAGAAAAACTTAGAAAAATGTTTAAAAAGAAGAAATCAGTAACCAGAAAAACTTAGAAAAATGTTTCAAAAGAAGAAGTGAGTAACCAGAAAAACTTAGAAAAATGTTTAAAAAGAAGAAGTGAGTAACCAGAAAAACTTAGAAAAATGTTTAAAAAGAAGAAATCAGTAACCAGAAAAACTTAGAAAAATGTTTAAAAAGAAGAAATCAGTAACCAGAAAAACTTAGAAAAATGTTTAAAAAGAAGAAATCAGTAACCAGGAAAACTTAGAAAAATGTTTAAAAAGAAGAAATCAGTAACCAGAAAAACTGCGAAAAATGTTTAAAAAGAAGAAATGAGTAACCAGGAAAACTTAGAAAAATGTTTAAAAAGAAGAAGTGAGTAACCAGAAAAACTTAGAAAAATGTTTAAAAAGAAGAAATCAGTAACCAGACAAACTTAGAAAAATGTTTAAAAAGAAGAAATCATTAACCAGACAAACTGCGAAAAATGTTTAAAAAGAAGAAATCAGTAACCAGAAAAACTTAGAAAAATGTTTAAAAAGAAGAAATCAGTAACCAGAAAAACTTAGAAAAATGTTTAAAAAGAAGAAATCAGTAACCAGGAAAACTTAGAAAAATGTTTAAAAAGAAGAAGTGAGTAACCAGAAAAACTTAGAAAAATGTTTAAAAAGAAGAAATCAGTAACCAGAAAAACGGCGAAAAATGTTTAAAAAGAAGAAATCAGTAACCAGACAAACTGCGAAAAATGTTTAAAAAGAAGAAGTCAGTAACCAGAAAAACTTAGAAAAATGTTTAAAAAGAAGAAATGAGTAACCAGAAAAACTTAGAAAAATGTTTAAAAAGAAGAAATCAGTAACCAGAAAAACTTAGAAAAATGTTTAAAAAGAAGAAGTGAGTAACCAGGAAAACTTAGAAAAATGTTTAAAAAGAAGAAATGAGTAACCAGAAAAACTTAGAAAAATGTTTAAAAAGAAGAAATCAGTAACCAGAAAAACTTAGAAAAATGTTTAAAAAGAAGAAATGAGTAACCAGAAAAACTTAGAAAAATGTTTAAAAAGAAGAAATCAGTAACCAGAAAAACGGCGAAAAATGTTTAAAAAGAAGAAATCAGTAACCAGAAAAACGGCGAAAAATGTTTAAAAAGAAGAAATCAGTAACCAGAAAAACTTAGAAAAATGTTTAAAAAGAAGAAGTGAGTAACCAGAAAAACTTAGAAAAATGTTTAAAAAGAAGAAATGAGTAACCAGAAAAACTTAGAAAAATGTTTAAAAAGAAGAAATCAGTAACCAGAAAAACTTAGAAAAATGTTTAAAAAGAAGAAATGAGTAACCAGAAAAACGGCGAAAAATGTTTAAAAAGAAGAAATCAGTAACCAGAAAAACGGCGAAAAATGTTTAAAAAGAAGAAATCAGTAACCAGACAAACTGCGAAAAATGTTTAAAAAGAAGAAATCAGTAACCAGAAAAACTTAGAAAAATGTTTAAAAAGAAGAAATCAGTAACCAGGAAAACTTGGAAAAAAACACTTAGAAAAATTTTCAGCAAAGTGTGAAAAATATTCTAAGTGTCAGCGGAGGAAAATGCTGCAGCATCGGGAAAGATTCGCAAACTTACACCGAACATGTGCTCCGAAGTGCCGGAGGAATTGGGTGAATTGAGCCCGGCAAATGGCCAGCTGTCGTTTTGTGCCTGCAGCCCGAAAACTTTAACTTTGTCTGTCGCGGAAGTCCGGACCGAGAAAAATCCAAACGGTTTTGACCGGACCGAGTTCCAGACCGATGCAGTCAAATTTGGAATTCAGACCCATTCAGTGCCACTTGTAGTTTTTCCGCAGTGAGGTTGGCGGGGTACCCGGAGATATATGGGAACACGATTTTTAGAACAAAATGGCGGCGCGGGACCGTTCTGAAAGGCATCCGAAAAACGGTTCCACGGGCATAGCACTTTAATGACAGGTATGAGTGCATGCCGGAGAGCTCTTGGAAGTCGAATTTTTGACACTTTGTCAATTTTTTGACAGATTTGACAAACTCTTTCTGTCTGTTCTAAGAGTCAGTCAGAGACTTGTGCGGCGGTCTTTTGACACTATTGGAGGGCGGGCAAACCCCACGTTGACTCCGGCCGTCCCTCCACAGGCGCTCGTGTCCAAAATGAAGGCGAGAGACGCGAGTGGCCTGGTTCCCTTGGGTGTTGCCAAGAAGGCTGCGGGCTGACCGTTGCCTGAGCACTCCCTAAAGCCTCTTGTGATGAGAGCAGACCTCGCCTGCCGCACGACCGGCTCTGGGAGTCGTTGGGCCGCTATTTGTGAATAGTCTGGTCCTCCTCTGCCACCCGGACAAGCGCGATGGCTCTGCCGCCCTGCGGTGCTCGTCACCCAGGTTTGGGGAACACGATACTCGTAACAAAAATAAAAGGCGGCTCGGGACCTGCAGGCGAAAGGGGTCCCGTGGTGCTAAGCACGTCGACTTCGGGTCTCGGTGCAAGCCGGAGAGCTCACGGAAGTCTAAAGTTTTCGGCACGTGGTCGAATCTTTTCAAAGGCTTACCCGGCTCTTTCCGTCCATTCTGAGAGTAAGTCAGAGGCCGGTGCGGAGGTCTCTTGACAATCGGAGGGGGTGGTGGCCCTCCGCAGGCGCTCGTGTCGAAAATGAAGGCGAGAGACGCGAGTGGCCTGGTTCCCCTGGGTGTTGCCAGGAAGGCTGCGGGCTGACCCTTGCCTGAGCACTCCCTAAAGCCTCTTGTGATGAGAGCAGACCTCGCGCGCCGCACGACCGGCTCTGGGAGTCGTTGGGCCGCTATCTGTGAATAGTCTGGTCCTCCTCTGCCACCCGGCCAAGTGCGATGGCTCTGCCGCCCTGCGGTGCTCGTCACGCAGGTATGGGGCACACGATGCTCGTAACAGCAAATAAAGGCGGCTCGGGACCTGCAGGCGAAAGGGGTCCCGTGGTGCTTAGCACGTCGACTTCGGGTCTCGGTGCAAGCCGGAGAGCTCACGGAAGTCTAAAGTTTTCGGCACGTGGTCGAATCTTTTGAAAGGCTTACCCGGCTCTTTCCGTCCATTCTGAGAGTCAGTCAGAGGCCGGTGCGGCGGTCTATTGACGACCGGAGGCTCCCATGGGTGTTGCGATGAGGGTGGAGGGCACAGAACCTTGCCTTAGCACTCCCTAATAAAGCCTCTTGTGAAGAGAGCAGACCTCGCGCGCCGCACGACCGGCTCTGGGAGTCGTTGGGCCGCTATCTGTGAATAGTCTGGTCCTCCTCTGCCACCCGGCCAAGTGCGATGGCTCTGCCGCCCTGCGGTGCTCGTCACGCAGGTATGGGGCACACGATGCTCGTAACAGCAAATAAAGGCGGCTCGGGACCTGCAGGCGAAAGGGGTCCCGTGGTGCTTAGCACGTCGACTTCGGGTCTCGGTGCAAGCCGGAGAGCTCACGGAAGTCTAAAGTTTTCGGCACGTGGTCGAATCTTTTGAAAGGCTTACCCGGCTCTTTCCGTCCATTCTGAGAGTCAGTCAGAGGCCGGTGCGGCGGTCTATTGACGACCGGAGGCTCCCATGGGTGTTGCGATGAGGGTGGAGGGCACAGAACCTTGCCTTAGCACTCCCTAATAAAGCCTCTTGTGAAGAGAGCAGACCTCGCGCGCCGCACGACCGGCTCTGGGAGTCGTTGGGCCGCTATCTGTGAATAGTCTGGTCCTCCTCTGCCACCCGGCCAAGTGCGATGGCTCTGCCGCCCTGCGGTGCTCGTCACGCAGGTATG
>NW_027310903.1:25000-27500 GCF_047496795.1 Chiloscyllium punctatum | reverse complement strand
AAAGTAACAAATAAGAAAGGATCGTCGGCTTGGGGGTACGCCCGTTTCCGTTTCAACTTGTCTCGCGAGGGTGGTTTCGGGGCCAGCAGGAGAGCTCGTCGGGGTAGCAGGCCCTGCAGCCGTGGTCACCGCCAAACCCCCACAACTCGAGCAAGTGAAAAAAAAAGTAACAAATAAGAAAGGATCGTCGGCTTGGGGGTACGCCCGTTTCCGTTTCAACTTGTCTCGCGAGGGTGGTTTCGGGGCCAGCAGGAGAGCTCGTCGGGGTAGCAGGCCCTGCAGCCGTGGTCACCGCCAAACCCCCACAACTCGAGCAAGTGAAAAAAAAAAGTAACAAATAAGAAAGGATCGTCGGCTTGGGGGTACGCCCGTTTCCGTTTCAACTTGTCTCGCGAGGGTGGTTTCGGGGCCAGCAGGAGAGCTCGTCGGGGTAGCAGGCCCTGCAGCCGTGGTCACCGCCAAACCCCCACAACTCGAGCAAGTGAAAAAAAAAAGTAACAAATAAGAAAGGATCTCTGTCGGCTTGGGGGTACGCCCGTTTCCGTTTCAACTTGTCTCGCGAGGGTGGTTTCGGGGCCAGCAGGAGAGCTCGTCGGGGTAGCAGGCCCTGCAGCCGTGGTCACCGCCAAATCGCCACAACTCGAGCAAGTGAAAAAAAAAGTAACAAATAAGAAAGGATCGTCGGCTTGGGGGTACGCCCGTTTCCGTTTCAACTTGTCTCGCGAGGGTGGTTTCGGGGCCAGCAGGAGAGCTCGTCGGGGTAGCAGGCCCTGCAGCCGTGGTCACCGCCAAACCCCCCACAACTGTTGGGCGCCTACCTGCGCGGGGCAGGAGGACACTTTCCGATTTCAAATCTCCGTTTGCCGAGTCCACCCCGAACGCACGCGGGCGGGCGGGTTCGCATCACCCTTCGTCACAAGGGGCGAAGCCCGTTCCACCGTCTCGTCAGTAGTGCCGACCGGTCTGTGATCGACGAGGGGAGCCACACCAGGTCCGGCCCTGCTGCTTGGCGGCACCGCGTCGTCGGGAGCTCGCGACAGACGGAGGGTTTCGGTGTACTCTCCAGCCACGGGAAACGAAGCCGGTGATGCAGGCGCCGGTCTTTCGCTCCCAAATCGGCTGGGTTTACATCGTTGCTATCTAGTCACGCTCCCTTCAAACCCGACGGGGTACCTATTCCCCTCACCCGTCTGTGCGTATACAGCCTCTTTGCACTTGCGGGATGGGGGTGGTGGTTTAAAGACTCTCGAGTTGCCGCCCGTCGGTCTCCGAGCTCCGTGCAGTAGTGATCCCCAGCGAACTGCCAGCAGGGCGAACGAGCGATCCCGCTCTCGGTCGGGGCGCCTGGCGTCGATCGGTGGTCGGTGGCTTGCGGGCAAGCTGCGCTGTGAGTGTGGGAACGAGTATGACGAGCCGTTGCCGCGACTCCCAGTCCACCTCGGCGGTGGCTGGGCCGGGCGGGCGTCTGCTCGGGCGAGTGCCGCCCCCGCCTCCTCGCAGGAAGTCCGCTCGCCGACACGCCGCCACGTGCACGCGTCAGTGACGCTGCCGAACCGATGGCCGGTGCCCGTTCCCGCCTCTGCTTTTCCTAGGGCAAAGCTGCTGCACGCCTCGTGATACTAGGCGGGCGACATGGTGGCGGTGATCCTGCCTCCGTCGCTGCGGTGCGTTGGGGCACGCATCGCCTCTTGGGCGCCCTGTCCTCCTCCCCCCAATAGACGTATGTTTCTGCGGGCCGCACCAGGATGGTGCTCCCCATCGCTTCACGCCACCCTGCTCCGCCCGCACGCCGGCGTGCAGGTGGCTGTAGCTCAAGGTGGGGAGCGTATGTGCGGTCCGGGTCGCTTTCCTCTGGCGAGGGAGAGACCTAAAACAAACTCAGACAACTCTTGACGGTGGATCACTCGGCTCGTGCGTCGATGACGAACGCAGCTAGCTGCGAGAATTAATGTGAATTGCAGGACACATTGATCATCGACACTTTGAACGCACTTTGCGGCCCCGGGTTCTTCCCGGGGCCACGCCTGTCTGAGGGTCGTTTGGCAATCAATCGCACTCGCCTTGGCTGGCGAGAGCGCGGCTGGGGTGTCGCAGAGGACCCGTCCTCTTTGTCCCCCTAAGTTCAGACTCCGGAGCCCTCCGGCGTCGGAGCGCTTGGCCTTTCCCCCCCACCCTGCACATTCCGTTCGTCAGGCTCGACGCCATCCCCCCGCCGGGGAGCGCGGCCTGGCGTCCGTCTGTGTCGTGGCAGTGGGGCCAGCACGGCTGTCACCGGTCCCAGAATGGCTGTCGGTGGTTCACACTGTGTGTGTGTGCCAACCCTCCTGGTCTCTGGGACACGGAGCTGCCACGAAGTGTTGAGCCTCCAGTGGGGGGTCTGCCTAAGCTCTGCACGTCCGCATTGGGTCCGTCTCTCGGTTGGCTGGCAGTGGAAAGAGTGAAGGGAGCCGCGGAGGTCCGGTGCTGGTGCGCCGCCGGCCTGACCGTGGAGCTCGCCGGT
>NW_027310903.1:0-12500 GCF_047496795.1 Chiloscyllium punctatum | reverse complement strand
GGAAAGGGTGAGACTTAGCTTTAGTGCTCGTGCCCCCGATTTTGGTAATGTTTGACGTCAATTTTCCAAGGAGGCGAATGCAAGGCTTCAGAGGGACTTTGAGTGTTCGGGGGCGGGGTAGCTCAGCCGGATTTGCCCCGGCGGTTCTGCGGACGGTGTTGACTTCGAGGGCGGACCGGCCCCCGTGTTCAGTCCGAATATCGTGCATTGTTAACGGCGGGAAGTGTTCCAAAAGGGAATGGGATTGAATGTGACTGCTGAAGCCGACTTTGAGACCTGTAACGCGGGTAGCTCAGCCGGATTTGACCCGGCGGTTCTGGCGACGGTCTCGCCTTCGAGGGGGGAGCGCCCCGCGTGTTCAGGCCGAATTTTGTGCATTTCCATCGGCGGGAAGAGGTCCAAACGGGAATGGGATTGAATGTGACTGCTGAAGCCGACATTGAGACCTCTAACGCGGGTAGCTCGGCAGGATTTGACCCGGCGGTTCTGCCGAAGGTCTCACCTTCGAGGGGGGAGCGTCCCGCGTGTTCAGGCCGAATATCGTGCATTGTTAACGGCGGGAAGTGTTCCAAAAGGGAATGGGATTGAATGTGACTGCTGAAGCCGACATTGAGACCTCTAACGCGGGTAGCTCGGCCGGATTTGACCCGGCGGTTCTGGCGACGGTCTCGCCTTCGAGGGGGGAGCGTCCCGCGTGTTCAGGCCGAATTTTGTGCATTTCCATCGGCGGGAAGAGGTCCAAACGGGAATGGGATTGAATGTGACTGCTGAAGCCGACATTGAGACCTCTAACGCGGGTAGCTCGGCCGGATTTGACCCGGCGGTTCTGCCGAAGGTCTCACCTTCGAGGGGGGAGCCTCCCGCGTGTTCAGGCCGAATTTTGTGCATTTCCATCGGCGGGAAGAGGTCCAAACGGGAATGGGATTGAATGTGACTGCTGAAGCCGACATTGAGACCTCTAACGCGGGTAGCTCGGCCGGATTTGACCCGGCGGTTCTGCCGAAGGTCTCACCTTCGAGGGGGGAGCGCCCACCGTGTACAGGCCGATTTTCATGCATTTCCAACCGTGGGAAGGGGTCCGAAAGGGGATGGGGGTGAACGTGACTGCTCAACCCGACTTTGAGACCTGTAACGCGGGTAGCTCAGCCGGATTTGACCCGGCGGTTCTGGCGACGGTCTCGCCTTCGAGGGGGGAGCGTCCCGCGTGTTCAGGCCGAATTTTGTGCATTTCCATCGGCGGGAAGAGGTCCAAACGGGAATGGGATTGAATGTGACTGCTGAAGCCGACATTGAGACCTCTAACGCGGGTAGCTCGGCAGGATTTGACCCGGCGGTTCTGCCGAAGGTCTCACCTTCGAGGGGGGAGCGCCCACCGTGTACAGGCCGATTTTCATGCATTTCCAACCGTGGGAAGGGGGCCGAAAGGGGATGGGGGTGAATGTGACTGCTCAACCCGACTTTGAGGCATCTAACCCGGGTAGCTCAGCCGGGTTTGACCCGGCGGTTCTGCCGACGGCCTCGCCTTCGAGGGGGGAGCGTCCCCCGTGTACAGGCCGATTTTCATGCATTTCGAACCGTGGGAAGTGGCCCAAAAGGGGATGGGAGTGAATGTGACTGCTCAACCCGACTTTGGCGCTTCCGAGCCGGGTAGCTCAGCCGGGTTTGACCCGGCGGTTCTGCCGACGGTCTCGTCTTCGAGGCGGGTGCCTCCCCCGTGTACAGGCCGATTTTCATGCATTTCGTACCGTGGGAAGTGGTCCAAAAGGGAATGGGGGTGGACGTGACTGCTCATACCGACATCGAGACTTGTAAGCCGTGTAGCTCGGCCGGGTTTGATCCGGCGGGTCTGCCGACGGTCTCGTCTTCGAGAGGGGGGCCTCCCCCGTGTACAGGCCGATTTTCGTGCATTTCCAACGGTGGGAAGAGGTTCAAAAGGGGATGGGGGTGAATGTGACTGCTCAACCCGACTCTGAGGCTTCTAACCCGGGTAGCCCGGCCGGGTTTGACCCGGCGGTTCTGCCGTCGGTCTCGCCTTCGAGGGCGGAGCCTCCCCCGTGTACAGGCCGATTTTCGTGCATTTCAAACCGTGGGAAGCGGTCCAAAAGGGGATGGGAGTGAATGTGACTGCTCATACCGACCTTGGCGCTTCCGACCCGGGTAGCTCAGCCGGGTTTGACCCGGCGGTTCTGCCGACGGTCTCGTCTTCGAGGCGGGTGCCTCCCCCGTGTACAGGCCGATTTTCATGCATTTCGTACCGTGGGAAGTGGTCCAAAAGGGAATGGGGGTGAATGTGACTGCTCAACCCGACTCTGAGGCTTCTAACCCGGGTAGCTCGGCCGGGTTTGACCCGGCGGTTCTGCCGTCGGTCTCGCCTTCGAGAGGGGCGCCTCCCCCGTGTACAGGCCGATTTTCGTGCATTTCCAACGGTGGGAAGAGGTTCAAAAGGGGATGGGGGTGAATGTGACTGCTCAACCCGACTCTGAGGCTTCTAACCCGGGTAGCCCGGCCGGGTTTGACCCGGCGGTTCTGCCGTCGGTCTCGCCTTCGAGGGCGGAGCCTCCCCCGTGTACAGGCCGATTTTCGTGCATTTCAAACCGTGGGAAGCGGTCCAAAAGGGGATGGGAGTGAATGTGACTGCTCATACCGACCTTGGCGCTTCCGACCCGGGTAGCTCAGCCGGGTTTGACCCGGCGGTTCTGCCGACGGTCTCGCCTTCGAGGGGGGAGCGTCCCCCGTGTTCAGGCCGAATTTTGTGCATTTCGAACCGTGGGAAGTTGCCCAAAAGTCGATGGGAGTGAATGTGACTGCTCAACCCGACTTTGGCGCTTCCGAGCCGGGTAGCTCAGCCGGGTTTGACCCGGCGGTTCTGCCGACGGTCTCGTCTTCGAGGCGGGTGCCTCCCCCGTGTACAGGCCGATTTTCATGCATTTCGTACCGTGGGAAGTGGTCCAAAAGGGAATAGGGGTGGACGTGACTGCTCATACCGACATTGAGACTTGTAAGCCGTGTAGCTCGGCCGGGTTTGATCCGGCGGGTCTGCCGACGGTCTCGTCTTCGAGGCGGGTGCCTCCCCCGTGTACAGGCCGATTTTCGTGCATTTCGAACCGTGGGAAGTGGTCCAAAAGGGGATGGGGGTGGACGTGACTGCTCAACCCGACTTTGAGGCTTCTAACCCGGGTAGCTCGGCCGGGTTTGACCCGTCGATTCTGCCGATGGTCTCGTTTTGGAGGGGGGAGCCTCCCCCGTGTTCAGTCCGATTTTCGTGCATTTCGAACCGTGGGAAGTGGCCCAAAAGGGGATGGGAGTGAATGTGACTGCTCATACCGACTTTGGCGCTTCCGAGCCTGGTAGCTCAGCCGGGTTTGATCCGGCGGTTCTGCCGACGGTCTCGTCTTCGAGGCGGCTCCCTCCCCCGTGTACAGGCCGATTTTCATGCATTTGCAACGGTGGGAAGTTGCCCAAAAGGGGATGGGAGTGAATGTGACTGCTCAACCCGACTTTGGCGCTTCCGAGCCTGGTAGCTCAGCCGGGTTTGAACCGGCGGTTCTGCCGACGGTCTCGTCTTCGAGGCGGCTCCCTCCCCCGTGTACAGGCCGATTTTCGTGCATTTCGAACCGTGGGAAGTGGTCCAAAAGGGAATGGGGGTGGACGTGACTGCTCAACCCGACTCTGAGGCTTCTAACCCGGGTAGCTCGGCCGGGTTTGATCCGGCGGTTCTGCCGACGGTCTCGTCTTCGAGGCCGGTGCCTCCCCCGTGTACAGGCCGATTTTCGTGCATTTCCAACGGTGGGAAGTGGTCCAAAAGGGAATGGGGGTGGACGTGTCTGCTCATACCGACTTTGAGACTTGTAAGCCGGGTAGCTCAGCCGGGTTTGTTCCGGCGGTTCTGCCGACGGTCTCGTCATCGAGGGGGGAGCCTCCCCCGTGTCCAGGCCGATTTTCATGCATTTCCAACCGTGGGAAGTGGTCCAAAAGGGAATGGGGGTGAATGTGACTGCTCATACCGACTTTGAGACTTTTAAGCCGGGTAGCTCAGCCGGGTTTGACCCGGCGGTTCTGCCGACGGTCTCGCCTTCGAGGGGGGAGCGTCCCCCGTGTTCAGGCCGAATTTTGTGCATTTCGAACCGTGGGAAGTTGCCCAAAAGTCGATGGGAGTGAATGTGACTGCTCAACCCGACTTTGAGACTTGTAAGCCGGGTAGCTCAGCCGGGTTTGACCCGGCGGTTCTGCCGACGGTCTCGTCTTCGAGGCGGGTGCCTCCCCCGTGTACAGGCCGATTTTCATGCATTTCGTACCGTGGGAAGCGGTCCAAAAGGGGATGGGAGTGAACGTGACTGCTCATACCGACTTTGGCGCTTCCGAGCCGGGTAGCTCAGCCGGGTTTGACCCGGCGGGTCTGCCGACGGTCTCGCCTTCGAGGGGGGAGCGTCCCCCGTGTTCAGGCCGAATCTTGTGCATTTCGAACCGTGGGAAGTTGCCCAAAAGTCGATGGGAGTGAATGTGACTGCTCAACCCGACTTTGAGACTTGTAAGCCGGGTAGCTCAGCCGGGTTTGACCCGGCGGTTCTGCCGACGGTCTCGTCTTCGAGGCCGGTGCCTCCCCCGTGTACAGGCCGATTTTCGTGCATTTCCAACGGTGGGAAGTGGTCCAAAAGGGAATGGGGGTGGACGTGTCTGCTCATACCGACTTTGAGACTTGTAAGCCGGGTAGCTCAGCCGGGTTTGTTCCGGCGGTTCTGCCGACGGTCTCGTCATCGAGGGGGGAGCCTCCCCCGTGTCCAGGCCGATTTTCATGCATTTCCAACCGTGGGAAGTGGTCCAAAAGGGAATGGGGGTGAATGTGACTGCTCATACCGACTTTGAGACTTTTAAGCCGGGTAGCTCGGCCGGGTTTGACCCGGCGGTTCTGCCGACGGTCTCGTCTTCGAGGCGGGTGCCTCCCCCGTGTACAGGCCGATTTTCGTGCATTTCGAACCGTGGGAAGTGGTCTAAAAGTCGATGGGAGTGAACGTGACTGCTCAACCCGACTTTGAGACTTGTAAGCCGGGTAGCTCAGCCAGGTTTGACCCGGCGGTTCTGCCGACGGTCTCGCCTTCGAGGGCGGACCCTCCCCCGTGTACAGGCCGGTTTTCGTGCATTTCGAACCGTGGGAAGTGATCCAAAAGGGAATGGGGGTGAACGTGACTGCCCAACCCGGCTTTGAGACTTGTAAGCCGGGTAGCTCAGCCGGGTTGGACCCGGCGGTTCTGCCGACGGTCTCGACTTCGAGGCGGGTGCCTCCCCCGTGTACAGGCCGATTTTCATGCATTTGCAACGGTGGGAAGTTGCCCAAAAGTCGATGGGAGTGAATGTGACTGCTCAACCCGACTTCGAGACTTGTAAGCCGGGTAGCTCAGCCGGGTTTGACCCGGCGGTTCTGCCGACGGTCTCGCCTTCGAGGGGGGAGCCTCCCCCGTGTACAGGCCGATTTTCGTGCATTTCCAACGGTGGGAACAGGTTCAAAAGGGGATGGGAGTGATTGTGACTGCTCAACCCGACTCTAGGGCTTCTAACCCGGGTAGCCCGGCCGGGTTTGACCCGGCGGTTCTGCCGACGGTCTCGTCTTCGAGGCGGGTGCCTCCCCCGTATACAGGCCGATTTTCATGCATTTCGAACCGTGGGAAGTGGTCCAAAAGGGAATGGGGGTGGACGTGTCTGCTCATACCGACTTTGAGACTTGTAAGCCGGGTAGCTCAGCCGGGTTTGATCCGGCGGTTCTGCCGACGGTCTCGCCTTCGAGGGGGGAGCCTCCCCCGTGTTCAGTCCGATTTCCATGCATTTCCAACCGTGGGAAGTTGCCCAAAAGGGGATGGGAGTGAATGTGACTGCTCAACCCGACTTTGGCGCTTCCGAGCCGGGTAGCTCAGCCGGGTTTGACCCGGCGGTTCTGCCGACGGTCTCGTCTTCGAGGCGGGTGCCTCCCCCGTATACAGGCCGATTTTCATGCATTTCGAACCGTGGGAAGTGGTCCAAAAGGGAATGGGGGTGGACGTGTCTGCTCATACCGACTTTGAGACTTGTAAGCCGGGTAGCTCAGCCGGGTTTGATCCGGCGGTTCTGCCGACGGTCTCGCCTTCGAGGGGGGAGCCTCCCCCGTGTTCAGTCCGATTTCCATGCATTTCCAACCGTGGGAAGTTGCCCAAAAGGGGATGGGAGTGAATGTGACTGCTCAACCCGACTTTGGCGCTTCCGAGCCGGGTAGCTCAGCCGGGTTTGACCCGGCGGTTCTGCCGACGGTCTCGTCTTCGAGGCGGGTGCCTCCCCCGTGTACAGGCCGATTTTCATGCATTTGGAACCGTGGGAAGTGGTCCAAAAGGGAATGGGGGTGGACGTGACTGCTCATACCGACTTTGAGACTTGTAAGCCGGGTAGCTCAGCCGGGTTTGACCCGGCGGTTCTGCCGACGGTCTCGCCTTCGAGGGGGGAGCCTCCCCCGTGTTCAGTCCGATTTTCGTGCATTTCCCACGGTGGGAAATGGTATCTTTCATTACGGGGACAAGGGTCTGAAGCGGTGAAGTCAGTAACCGGCATAGTTAAGGAAAGGGTTCGAATTTTCTCAACAGTACGAAAAAAGTGAGCAGGGAAGCTAGAGAAGGTGTCAGTGAGTCCCAAACGAGTGAACCGCAAAACTTAGGGAAATGCCCGAAAGCGTTTTAAAGGGTGAAATCGGGAACGAGGAAATGATCGGAAAGTGCCTGAAAGTGCTAAATGAGTAAACAGAAAAACGAAGAAAAATGTTTGAAAAGAAGAAGTGAGTAACCAGGAAAACTTAGAAAAATGTTCAAAACGAAGAAATCAGTAACCAGGAAAACTTAGAAAAATGATCAAAAAGAAGAAATGAGTAACCAGGAAAACTTAGAAAAATGTTTAAAAAGAAGAAATCAGTAACCAGGAAAACTTAGGAAAATGTTTAAAAAGAAGAAATCAGTAACCAGAAAAACTGCGAAAAATGTTTAAAAAGAAGAAATGAGTAACCAGAAAAACTTAGAAAAATGTTTAAAAAGAAGAAATCAGTAACCAGGAAAACTTAGAAAAATGTTTAAAAAGAAGAAATCAGTAACCAGGAAAACTTAGAAAAATGTTATAAAAGAAGAAGTGAGTAACCAGAAAAACTTAGAAAAATGTTTAAAAAGAAGAAATCAGTAACCAGAAAAACTGCGAAAAATGTTTAAAAAGAAGAAATCAGTAACCAGACAAACTGCGAAAAATGTTTAAAAAGAAGAAATCAGTAACCAGGAAAACTTAGAAAAATGTTTAAAAAGAAGAAGTGAGTAACCAGAAAAACTTAGAAAAATGTTTAAAAAGAAGAAATCAGTAACCAGAAAAACTTAGAAAAATGTTTAAAAAGAAGAAATCAGTAACCAGAAAAACTGCGAAAAATGTTTAAAAAGAAGAAATCAGTAACCAGAAAAACTTAGAAAAATGTTTAAAAAGAAGAAGTGAGTAACCAGAAAAACTTAGAAAAATGTTTAAAAAGAAGAAATCAGTAACCAGAAAAACGGCGAAAAATGTTTAAAAAGAAGAAATCAGTAACCAGACAAACTGCGAAAAATGTTTAAAAAGAAGAAATCAGTAACCAGAAAAACTTAGAAAAATGTTTAAAAAGAAGAAATCAGTAACCAGAAAAACTTAGAAAAATGTTTCAAAAGAAGAAGTGAGTAACCAGAAAAACTTAGAAAAATGTTTAAAAAGAAGAAGTGAGTAACCAGAAAAACTTAGAAAAATGTTTAAAAAGAAGAAATCAGTAACCAGAAAAACTTAGAAAAATGTTTAAAAAGAAGAAATCAGTAACCAGAAAAACTGCGAAAAATGTTTAAAAAGAAGAAATCAGTAACCAGACAAACTGCGAAAAATGTTTAAAAAGAAGAAATCAGTAACCAGGAAAACTTAGAAAAATGTTTAAAAAGAAGAAGTCAGTAACCAGAAAAACTTAGAAAAATGTTTAAAAAGAAGAAATCAGTAACCAGAAAAACTTAGAAAAATGTTTAAAAAGAAGAAATCAGTAACCAGAAAAACTGCGAAAAATGTTTAAAAAGAAGAAATCAGTAACCAGAAAAACTTAGAAAAATGTTTAAAAAGAAGAAGTGAGTAACCAGAAAAACTTAGAAAAATGTTTAAAAAGAAGAAATCAGTAACCAGAAAAACGGCGAAAAATGTTTAAAAAGAAGAAATCAGTAACCAGACAAACTGCGAAAAATGTTTAAAAAGAAGAAATCAGTAACCAGAAAAACTTAGAAAAATGTTTCAAAAGAAGAAGTGAGTAACCAGAAAAACTTAGAAAAATGTTTAAAAAGAAGAAGTGAGTAACCAGAAAAACTTAGAAAAATGTTTAAAAAGAAGAAATCAGTAACCAGAAAAACTTAGAAAAATGTTTAAAAAGAAGAAATCAGTAACCAGAAAAACTGCGAAAAATGTTTAAAAAGAAGAAATCAGTAACCAGACAAACTGCGAAAAATGTTTAAAAAGAAGAAATCAGTAACCAGGAAAACTTAGAAAAATGTTTAAAAAGAAGAAGTGAGTAACCAGAAAAACTTAGAAAAATGTTTAAAAAGAAGAAATCAGTAACCAGAAAAACTTAGAAAAATGTTTAAAAAGAAGAAATCAGTAACCAGAAAAACTGCGAAAAATGTTTAAAAAGAAGAAATCAGTAACCAGAAAAACTTAGAAAAATGTTTAAAAAGAAGAAGTGAGTAACCAGAAAAACTTAGAAAAATGTTTAAAAAGAAGAAATCAGTAACCAGAAAAACGGCGAAAAATGTTTAAAAAGAAGAAATCAGTAACCAGACAAACTGCGAAAAATGTTTAAAAAGAAGAAATCAGTAACCAGAAAAACTTAGAAAAATGTTTCAAAAGAAGAAGTGAGTAACCAGAAAAACTTAGAAAAATGTTTAAAAAGAAGAAGTGAGTAACCAGAAAAACTTAGAAAAATGTTTAAAAAGAAGAAATCAGTAACCAGAAAAACTTAGAAAAATGTTTAAAAAGAAGAAATCAGTAACCAGAAAAACTTAGAAAAATGTTTAAAAAGAAGAAATCAGTAACCAGAAAAACTGCGAAAAATGTTTAAAAAGAAGAAATCAGTAACCAGACAAACTGCGAAAAATGTTTAAAAAGAAGAAATCAGTAACCAGGAAAACTTAGAAAAATGTTTAAAAAGAAGAAGTGAGTAACCAGAAAAACTTAGAAAAATGTTTAAAAAGAAGAAATCAGTAACCAGAAAAACTTAGAAAAATGTTTAAAAAGAAGAAATCAGTAACCAGAAAAACTGCGAAAAATGTTTAAAAAGAAGAAATCAGTAACCAGAAAAACTTAGAAAAATGTTTAAAAAGAAGAAGTGAGTAACCAGAAAAACTTAGAAAAATGTTTAAAAAGAAGAAATCAGTAACCAGAAAAACGGCGAAAAATGTTTAAAAAGAAGAAATCAGTAACCAGACAAACTGCGAAAAATGTTTAAAAAGAAGAAATCAGTAACCAGAAAAACTTAGAAAAATGTTTAAAAAGAAGAAATCAGTAACCAGAAAAACTTAGAAAAATGTTTCAAAAGAAGAAGTGAGTAACCAGAAAAACTTAGAAAAATGTTTAAAAAGAAGAAGTGAGTAACCAGAAAAACTTAGAAAAATGTTTAAAAAGAAGAAATCAGTAACCAGAAAAACTTAGAAAAATGTTTAAAAAGAAGAAATCAGTAACCAGAAAAACTTAGAAAAATGTTTAAAAAGAAGAAATCAGTAACCAGGAAAACTTAGAAAAATGTTTAAAAAGAAGAAATCAGTAACCAGAAAAACTGCGAAAAATGTTTAAAAAGAAGAAATGAGTAACCAGGAAAACTTAGAAAAATGTTTAAAAAGAAGAAGTGAGTAACCAGAAAAACTTAGAAAAATGTTTAAAAAGAAGAAATCAGTAACCAGACAAACTTAGAAAAATGTTTAAAAAGAAGAAATCATTAACCAGACAAACTGCGAAAAATGTTTAAAAAGAAGAAATCAGTAACCAGAAAAACTTAGAAAAATGTTTAAAAAGAAGAAATCAGTAACCAGAAAAACTTAGAAAAATGTTTAAAAAGAAGAAATCAGTAACCAGGAAAACTTAGAAAAATGTTTAAAAAGAAGAAGTGAGTAACCAGAAAAACTTAGAAAAATGTTTAAAAAGAAGAAATCAGTAACCAGAAAAACGGCGAAAAATGTTTAAAAAGAAGAAATCAGTAACCAGACAAACTGCGAAAAATGTTTAAAAAGAAGAAGTCAGTAACCAGAAAAACTTAGAAAAATGTTTAAAAAGAAGAAATGAGTAACCAGAAAAACTTAGAAAAATGTTTAAAAAGAAGAAATCAGTAACCAGAAAAACTTAGAAAAATGTTTAAAAAGAAGAAGTGAGTAACCAGGAAAACTTAGAAAAATGTTTAAAAAGAAGAAATGAGTAACCAGAAAAACTTAGAAAAATGTTTAAAAAGAAGAAATCAGTAACCAGAAAAACTTAGAAAAATGTTTAAAAAGAAGAAATGAGTAACCAGAAAAACTTAGAAAAATGTTTAAAAAGAAGAAATCAGTAACCAGAAAAACGGCGAAAAATGTTTAAAAAGAAGAAATCAGTAACCAGAAAAACGGCGAAAAATGTTTAAAAAGAAGAAATCAGTAACCAGAAAAACTTAGAAAAATGTTTAAAAAGAAGAAGTGAGTAACCAGAAAAACTTAGAAAAATGTTTAAAAAGAAGAAATGAGTAACCAGAAAAACTTAGAAAAATGTTTAAAAAGAAGAAATCAGTAACCAGAAAAACTTAGAAAAATGTTTAAAAAGAAGAAATGAGTAACCAGAAAAACGGCGAAAAATGTTTAAAAAGAAGAAATCAGTAACCAGAAAAACGGCGAAAAATGTTTAAAAAGAAGAAATCAGTAACCAGACAAACTGCGAAAAATGTTTAAAAAGAAGAAATCAGTAACCAGAAAAACTTAGAAAAATGTTTAAAAAGAAGAAATCAGTAACCAGGAAAACTTGGAAAAAAACACTTAGAAAAATTTTCAGCAAAGTGTGAAAAATATTCTAAGTGTCAGCGGAGGAAAATGCTGCAGCATCGGGAAAGATTCGCAAACTTACACCGAACATGTGCTCCGAAGTGCCGGAGGAATTGGGTGAATTGAGCCCGGCAAATGGCCAGCTGTCGTTTTGTGCCTGCAGCCCGAAAACTTTAACTTTGTCTGTCGCGGAAGTCCGGACCGAGAAAAATCCAAACGGTTTTGACCGGACCGAGTTCCAGACCGATGCAGTCAAATTTGGAATTCAGACCCATTCAGTGCCACTTGTAGTTTTTCCGCAGTGAGGTTGGCGGGGTACCCGGAGATATATGGGAACACGATTTTTAGAACAAAATGGCGGCGCGGGACCGTTCTGAAAGGCATCCGAAAAACGGTTCCACGGGCATAGCACTTTAATGACAGGTATGAGTGCATGCCGGAGAGCTCTTGGAAGTCGAATTTTTGACACTTTGTCAATTTTTTGACAGATTTGACAAACTCTTTCTGTCTGTTCTAAGAGTCAGTCAGAGACTTGTGCGGCGGTCTTTTGACACTATTGGAGGGCGGGCAAACCCCACGTTGACTCCGGCCGTCCCTCCACAGGCGCTCGTGTCCAAAATGAAGGCGAGAGACGCGAGTGGCCTGGTTCCCTTGGGTGTTGCCAAGAAGGCTGCGGGCTGACCGTTGCCTGAGCACTCCCTAAAGCCTCTTGTGATGAGAGCAGACCTCGCCTGCCGCACGACCGGCTCTGGGAGTCGTTGGGCCGCTATTTGTGAATAGTCTGGTCCTCCTCTGCCACCCGGACAAGCGCGATGGCTCTGCCGCCCTGCGGTGCTCGTCACCCAGGTTTGGGGAACACGATACTCGTAACAAAAATAAAAGGCGGCTCGGGACCTGCAGGCGAAAGGGGTCCCGTGGTGCTAAGCACGTCGACTTCGGGTCTCGGTGCAAGCCGGAGAGCTCACGGAAGTCTAAAGTTTTCGGCACGTGGTCGAATCTTTTCAAAGGCTTACCCGGCTCTTTCCGTCCATTCTGAGAGTAAGTCAGAGGCCGGTGCGGAGGTCTCTTGACAATCGGAGGGGGTGGTGGCCCTCCGCAGGCGCTCGTGTCGAAAATGAAGGCGAGAGACGCGAGTGGCCTGGTTCCCCTGGGTGTTGCCAGGAAGGCTGCGGGCTGACCCTTGCCTGAGCACTCCCTAAAGCCTCTTGTGATGAGAGCAGACCTCGCGCGCCGCACGACCGGCTCTGGGAGTCGTTGGGCCGCTATCTGTGAATAGTCTGGTCCTCCTCTGCCACCCGGCCAAGTGCGATGGCTCTGCCGCCCTGCGGTGCTCGTCACGCAGGTATGGGGCACACGATGCTCGTAACAGCAAATAAAGGCGGCTCGGGACCTGCAGGCGAAAGGGGTCCCGTGGTGCTTAGCACGTCGACTTCGGGTCTCGGTGCAAGCCGGAGAGCT
>NW_027310902.1:32500-35000 GCF_047496795.1 Chiloscyllium punctatum | reverse complement strand
AGCTAGCTGCGTTCGTCATCGACGCACGAGCCGAGTGATCCACCGTCAAGAGTTGTCTGAGTTTGTTTTAGGTCTCTCCCTCGCCAGAGGAAAGCGACCCGGACCGCACATACGCTCCCCACCTTGAGCTACAGCCACCTGCACGCCGGCGTGCGGGCGGAGCAGGGTGGCGTGAAGCGATGGGGAGCACCATCCTGGTGCGGCCCGCAGAAACATACGTCTATTGGGGGGAGGAGGACAGGGCGCCCAAGAGGCGATGCGTGCCCCAACGCACCGCAGCGACGGAGGCAGGATCACCGCCACCATGTCGCCCGCCTAGTATCACGAGGCGTGCAGCAGCTTTGCCCTAGGAAAAGCAGAGGCGGGAACGGGCACCGGCCATCGGTTCGGCAGCGTCACTGACGCGTGCACGTGGCGGCGTGTCGGCGAGCGGACTTCCTGCGAGGAGGCGGGGGCGGCACTCGCCCGAGCAGACGCCCGCCCGGCCCAGCCACCGCCGAGGTGGACTGGGAGTCGCGGCAACGGCTCGTCATACTCGTTCCCACACTCACAGCGCAGCTTGCCCGCAAGCCACCGACCACCGATCGACGCCAGGCGCCCCGACCGAGAGCGGGATCGCTCGTTCGCCCTGCTGGCAGTTCGCTGGGGATCACTACTGCACGGAGCTCGGAGACCGACGGGCGGCAACTCGAGAGTCTTTAAACCACCACCCCCATCCCGCAAGTGCAAAGAGGCTGTATACGCACAGACGGGTGAGGGGAATAGGTACCCCGTCGGGTTTGAAGGGAGCGTGACTAGATAGCAACGATGTAAACCCAGCCGATTTGGGAGCGAAAGACCGGCGCCTGCATCACCGGCTTCGTTTCCCGTGGCTGGAGAGTACACCGAAACCCTCCGTCTGTCGCGAGCTCCCGACGACGCGGTGCCGCCAAGCAGCAGGGCCGGACCTGGTGTGGCTCCCCTCGTCGATCACAGACCGGTCGGCACTACTGACGAGACGGTGGAACGGGCTTCGCCCCTTGTGACGAAGGGTGATGCGAACCCGCCCGCCCGCGTGCGTTCGGGGTGGACTCGGCAAACGGAGATTTGAAATCGGAAAGTGTCCTCCTGCCCCGCGCAGGTAGGCGCCCAACAGTTGTGGGGGGTTTGGCGGTGACCACGGCTGCAGGGCCTGCTACCCCGACGAGCTCTCCTGCTGGCCCCGAAACCACCCTCGCGAGACAAGTTGAAACGGAAACGGGCGTACCCCCAAGCCGACGATCCTTTCTTATTTGTTACTTTTTTTTTCACTTGCTCGAGTTGTGGGGATTTGGCGGTGACCACGGCTGCAGGGCCTGCTACCCCGACGAGCTCTCCTGCTGGCCCCGAAACCACCCTCGCGAGACAAGTTGAAACGGAAACGGGCGTACCCCCAAGCCGACAGAGATCCTTTCTTATTTGTTACTTTTTTTTTTCACTTGCTCGAGTTGTGGGGGTTTGGCGGTGACCACGGCTGCAGGGCCTGCTACCCCGACGAGCTCTCCTGCTGGCCCCGAAACCACCCTCGCGAGACAAGTTGAAACGGAAACGGGCGTACCCCCAAGCCGACGATCCTTTCTTATTTGTTACTTTTTTTTTCACTTGCTCGAGTTGTGGGGGTTTGGCGGTGACCACGGCTGCAGGGCCTGCTACCCCGACGAGCTCTCCTGCTGGCCCCGAAACCACCCTCGCGAGACAAGTTGAAACGGAAACGGGCGTACCCCCAAGCCGACGATCCTTTCTTATTTGTTACTTTTTTTTTTCACTTGCTCGAGTTGTGGGGGTTTGGCGGTGACCACGGCTGCAGGGCCTGCTACCCCGACGAGCTCTCCTGCTGGCCCCGAAACCACCCTCGCGAGACAAGTTGAAACGGAAACGGGCGTACCCCCAAGCCGACAGAGATGCTTTCGCTCCTGTTACTTTTTTTTTCACTTGCTCGAGTTGTGGGGGTTTGGCGGTGACCACGGCTGCAGGGCCTGCTACCCCGACGAGCTCTCCTGCTGGCCCCGAAACCACCCTCGCGAGACAAGTTGAAACGGAAACGGGCGTACCCCCAAGCCGACAGAGATCCTTTCGTACTTGAACCAACACAAAGTTTGTCACGTTTTATTTTTACGAGTGATCGACCGTCAAGATTTGTCTCTGAGTTTGCTTAAGGTCTCTCCCTCGCCAGAGGAAAGCCACCCGGACCGCACATACACTCCCCACCTTTAGCAGCAGCCACCTGCACGCCGGCGTGCGGGCGGAGCAGGGTGGCGTGAAGCTGTGGGGAGCACCAGCCTGGTGCGGCCCGCAGAGACATACATCTATTGGTTGAAAAAAAACAGGGCGCCCAAGAGGCGATGCGTGCCCCAACGCACCGCAGCGACGGAGGCAGGATCACCGCCACCATGTCGCCCGCGGAGTATCACGAGGCGTGCAGCAGCTTTGCCCTAGGAAAAGCAGAGGCGGGAACGGGCACCGGCCATCGGTTCGGCAGCGT
>NW_027310902.1:15000-27500 GCF_047496795.1 Chiloscyllium punctatum | reverse complement strand
CAAAAGATTCGACCACGTGCCGAAAACTTTAGACTTCCGTGAGCTCTCCGGCTTGCACCGAGACCCGAAGTCGACGTGCGAAGCACCACGGGACCCCTTTCGCCTGCAGGTCCCGAGCCGCCTTTATTTGCTGTTACGAGCATCGTGTGCCCCATACCTGCGTGACGAGCACCGCAGGGCGGCAGAGCCATCGCACTTGGCCGGGTGGCAGAGGAGGACCCGACTATTCACAGATAGCGGCCCAACGACTCCCAGAGCCGGTCGTGCGGCGCGCGAGGTCTGCTCTCTTCACAAGAGGCTTTATTAGGGAGTGCTAAGGCAAGGTTCTGTGCCCTCCACCCTCATCGCAACACCCATGGGAGCCTCCGGTCGTCAATAGACCGCCGCACCGGCCTCTGACTGACTCTCAGAATGGACGGAAAGAGCCGGGTAAGCCTTTCAAAAGATTCGACCACGTGCCGAAAACTTTAGACTTCCGTGAGCTCTCCGGCTTGCACCGAGACCCGAAGTCGACGTGCTAAGCACCACGGGACCCCTTTCGCCTGCAGGTCCCGAGCCGCCTTTATTTGCTGTTACGAGCATCGTGTGCCCCATACCTGCGTGACGAGCACCGCAGGGCGGCAGAGCCATCGCACTTGGCCGGGTGGCAGAGGAGGACCAGACTATTCACAGATAGCGGCCCAACGACTCCCAGAGCCGGTCGTGCGGCGCGCGAGGTCTGCTCTCATCACAAGAGGCTTTAGGGAGTGCTCAGGCAAGGGTCAGCCCGCAGCCTTCCTGGCAACACCCAGGGGAACCAGGCCACTCGCGTCTCTCGCCTTCATTTTCGACACGAGCGCCTGCGGAGGGCCACCACCCCCTCCGATTGTCAAGAGACCTCCGCACCGGCCTCTGACTTACTCTCAGAATGGACGGAAAGAGCCGGGTAAGCCTTTGAAAAGATTCGACCACGTGCCGAAAACTTTAGACTTCCGTGAGCTCTCCGGCTTGCACCGAGACCCGAAGTCGACGTGCTTAGCACCACGGGACCCCTTTCGCCTGCAGGTCCCGAGCCGCCTTTTATTTTTGTTACGAGTATCGTGTTCCCCAAACCTGGGTGACGAGCACCGCAGGGCGGCAGAGCCATCGCGCTTGTCCGGGTGGCAGAGGAGGACCAGACTATTCACAAATAGCGGCCCAACGACTCCCAGAGCCGGTCGTGCGGCAGGCGAGGTCTGCTCTCATCACAAGAGGCTTTAGGGAGTGCTCAGGCAACGGTCAGCCCGCAGCCTTCTTGGCAACACCCAAGGGAACCAGGCCACTCGCGTCTCTCGCCTTCATTTTGGACACGAGCGCCTGTGGAGGGACGGCCGGAGTCAACGTGGGGTTTGCCCGCCCTCCAATAGTGTCAAAAGACCGCCGCACAAGTCTCTGACTGACTCTTAGAACAGACAGAAAGAGTTTGTCAAATCTGTCAAAAAATTGACAAAGTGTCAAAAATTCGACTTCCAAGAGCTCTCCGGCATGCACTCATACCTGTCATTAAAGTGCTATGCCCGTGGAACCGTTTTTCGGATGCCTTTCAGAACGGTCCCGCGCCGCCATTTTGTTCTAAAAATCGTGTTCCCATATATCTCCGGGTACCCCGCCAACCTCACTGCGGAAAAACTACAAGTGGCACTGAATGGGTCTGAATTCCAAATTTGACTGCATCGGTCTGGAACTCGGTCCGGTCAAAACCGTTTGGATTTTTCTCGGTCCGGACTTCCGCGACAGACAAAGTTAAAGTTTTCGGGCTGCAGGCACAAAACGACAGCTGGCCATTTGCCGGGCTCAATTCACCCAATTCCTCCGGCACTTCGGAGCACATGTTCGGTGTAAGTTTGCGAATCTTTCCCGATGCTGCAGCATTTTCCTCCGCTGACACTTAGAATATTTTTCACACTTTGCTGAAAATTTTTCTAAGTGTTTTTTTCCAAGTTTTCCTGGTTACTGATTTCTTCTTTTTAAACATTTTTCTAAGTTTTTCTGGTTACTGATTTCTTCTTTTTAAACATTTTTCGCAGTTTGTCTGGTTACTGATTTCTTCTTTTTAAACATTTTTCGCCGTTTTTCTGGTTACTGATTTCTTCTTTTTAAACATTTTTCGCCGTTTTTCTGGTTACTGATTTCTTCTTTTTAAACATTTTTCTAAGTTTTTCTGGTTACTCATTTCTTCTTTTTAAACATTTTTCTAAGTTTTTCTGGTTACTGATTTCTTCTTTTTAAACATTTTTCTAAGTTTTTCTGGTTACTCATTTCTTCTTTTTAAACATTTTTCTAAGTTTTTCTGGTTACTCACTTCTTCTTTTTAAACATTTTTCGCCGTTTTTCTGGTTACTGATTTCTTCTTTTTAAACATTTTTCTAAGTTTTTCTGGTTACTCATTTCTTCTTTTTAAACATTTTTCTAAGTTTTTCTGGTTACTCATTTCTTCTTTTTAAACATTTTTCTAAGTTTTTCTGGTTACTGATTTCTTCTTTTTAAACATTTTTCTAAGTTTTTCTGGTTACTGATTTCTTCTTTTTAAACATTTTTCTAAGTTTTCCTGGTTACTCATTTCTTCTTTTTAAACATTTTTCTAAGTTTTCCTGGTTACTCATTTCTTCTTTTTAAACATTTTTCTAAGTTTTCCTGGTTACTGATTTCTTCTTTTTAAACATTTTTCGCAGTTTTTCTGGTTACTGATTTCTTCTTTTTAAACATTTTTTCGCAGTTTGTCTGGTTACTGATTTCTTCTTTTTAAACATTTTTCGCCGTTTTTCTGGTTACTGATTTCTTCTTTTTAAACATTTTTCGCCGTTTTTCTGGTTACTGATTTCTTCTTTTTAAGCATTTTTCTAAGTTTTTCTGGTTACTCATTTCTTCTTTTTAAACATTTTTCTAAGTTTTTCTGGTTACTGATTTCTTCTTTTTAAACATTTTTCTAAGTTTTTCTGGTTACTCATTTCTTCTTTTTAAACATTTTTCTAAGTTTTTCTGGTTACTCACTTCTTCTTTTTAAACATTTTTCTAAGTTTTTCTGGTTACTGATTTCTTCTTTTTAAACATTTTTCGCCGTTTTTCTGGTTACTGATTTCTTCTTTTTAAACATTTTTCTAAGTTTTTCTGGTTACTCATTTCTTCTTTTTAAACATTTTTCTAAGTTTTTCTGGTTACTGATTTCTTCTTTTTAAACATTTTTCTAAGTTTTCCTGGTTACTGATTTCTTCTTTTTAAACATTTTTCGCAGTTTTTCTGGTTACTGATTTCTTCTTTTTAAACATTTTTCTAAGTTTTCCTGGTTACTGATTTCTTCTTTTTAAACATTTTTCGCAGTTTTTCTGGTTACTGATTTCTTCTTTTTAAACATTTTTCTAAGTTTTTCTGGTTACTGATTTCTTCTTTTTAAACATTTTTCTAAGTTTTTCTGGTTACTCACTTCTTCTTTTTAAACATTTTTCTAAGTTTTCCTGGTTACTGATTTCTTCTTTTTAAACATTTTTCGCAGTTTGTCTGGTTACTGATTTCTTCTTTTTAAACATTTTTCGCAGTTTTTCTGGTTACTGATTTCTTCTTTTTAAACATTTTTCTAAGTTTTTCTGGTTACTCACTTCTTCTTTTATAACATTTTTCTAAGTTTTCCTGGTTACTGATTTCTTCTTTTTAAACATTTTTCTAAGTTTTCCTGGTTACTGATTTCTTCTTTTTAAACATTTTTCTAAGTTTTCCTGGTTACTGATTTCTTCTTTTTAAACATTTTTCTAAGTTTTTCTGGTTACTCATTTCTTCTTTTTAAACATTTTTCGCAGTTTTTCTGGTTACTGATTTCTTCTTTTTAAACATTTTCCTAAGTTTTCCTGGTTACTGATTTCTTCTTTTTAAACATTTTTCTAAGTTTTCCTGGTTACTCATTTCTTCTTTTTGATCATTTTTCTAAGTTTTCCTGGTTACTGATTTCTTCGTTTTGAACATTTTTCTAAGTTTTCCTGGTTACTCACTTCTTCTTTTCAAACATTTTTCTTCGTTTTTCTGTTTACTCATTTAGCACTTTCAGGCACTTTCCCATCATTTCCTCGTTCCCGATTTCACCCTTTAAAACGCTTTCGGGCATTTCCCTAAGTTTTGCGGTTCACTCGTTTGGGACTCACTGACACCTTCTCTAGCTTCCCTGCTCACTTTTTTCGTACTGTTGAGAAAATTCGAACCCTTTCCTTAACTATGCCGGTTACTGACTTCACCGCTTCAGACCCTTGTCCCCGTAATGAAAGATACCATTTCCCACCGTGGGAAATGCACGAAAATCGGACTGAACACGGGGGAGGCTCCCCCCTCGAAGGCGAGACCGTCGGCAGAACCGCCGGGTCAAACCCGGCCGAGCTACCCGGCTTACAAGTCTCAAAGTCGGTATGAGCAGTCACGTCCACCCCCATTCCCTTTTGGACCACTTCCCACGGTTCCAAATGCATGAAAATCGGCCTGTACACGGGGGAGGCACCCGCCTCGAAGACGAGACCGTCGGCAGAACCGCCGGGTCAAACCCGGCTGAGCTACCCGGCTCGGAAGCGCCAAAGTCGGGTTGAGCAGTCACATTCACTCCCATCGACGTTTGGACCACTTCCCACGGTTCGAAATGCACGGAAATCGGCCTGTACACGGGGGAGGCACCCGCCTCGAAGAGGAGACTGTCGGCAGAACCGCCGGGTCAAACCCGGCTGTGCTAACCGGCTCGGAAGCGCCAAAGTCGGGTTGAGCAGTCACATTCACTCCCATCCCCTTTTGGGCAACTTCCCACGGTTGGAAATGCATGGAAATCGGACTGAACACGGGGGAGGCTCCCCCCTCGAAGGCGAGACCGTCGGCAGAACCGCAGGATCAAACCCGGCTGAGCTACCCGGCTTACAAGTCTCAAAGTCGGTATGAGCAGACACGTCCACCCCCATTCCCTTTTGGACCACTTCCCACGGTTCGAAATGCATGAAAATCGGCCTGTATACGGGGGAGGCACCCGCCTCGAAGACGAGACCGTCGGCAGACCCGCCGGGTCAAACCCGGCTGAGCTACCCGGCTCGGAAGCGCCAAAGTCGGGTTGAGCAGTCACATTCACTCCCATCCCCTTTTGGACCACTTCCCACGGTTCGAAATGCACGAAAATCGGCCTGTACACGGGGGAGGCACCCGCCTCGAAGACGAGACCGTCGGCAGAACCGCCGGAACAAACCCGGCTGAGCTACCCGGCTTACAAGTCTCAAAGTCGGTATGAGCAGACACGTCCACCCCCATTCCCTTTTGGACCACTTCCCACGGTTCGAAATGCATGAAAATCGGCCTGTATACGGGGGAGGCACCCGCCTCGAAGACGAGACCGTCGGCAGACCCGCCGGGTCAAACCCGGCTGAGCTACCCGGCTCGGAAGCGCCAAAGTCGGGTTGAGCAGTCACATTCACTCCCATCCCCTTTTGAACCTCTTCCCACCGTTGGAAATGCACGAAAATCGGCCTGTACACGGGGGAGGCTCCCCCCTCGAAGGCGAGACCGTCGGCAGAACCGCCGGGTCAAACCCGGCTGAGCTACCCGGCTTACAAGTCTCGAAGTCGGGTTGAGCAGTCACATTCACTCCCATCGACTTTTGGGCAACTTCCCACCGTTGCAAATGCATGAAAATCGGCCTGTACACGGGGGAGGCACCCGCCTCGAAGTCGAGACCGTCGGCAGAACCGCCGGGTCCAACCCGGCTGAGCTACCCGGCTTACAAGTCTCAAAGCCGGGTTGGGCAGTCACGTTCACCCCCATTCCCTTTTGGATCACTTCCCACGGTTCGAAATGCACGAAAACCGGCCTGTACACGGGGGAGGGTCCGCCCTCGAAGGCGAGACCGTCGGCAGAACCGCCGGGTCAAACCTGGCTGAGCTACCCGGCTTACAAGTCTCAAAGTCGGGTTGAGCAGTCACGTTCACTCCCATCGACTTTTAGACCACTTCCCACGGTTCGAAATGCACGAAAATCGGCCTGTACACGGGGGAGGCACCCGCCTCGAAGACGAGACCGTCGGCAGAACCGCCGGGTCAAACCCGGCCGAGCTACCCGGGTTAGAAGCCTCAGAGTCGGGTTGAGCAGTCACGTTCACTCCCATCGACTTTTAGACCACTTCCCACGGTTGGAAATGCACGAAAATCGGCCTGTACACGGGGGTGGCATCCGCCTCGAAGACAAGACCGTCGGCAGAACCGCCGGGTCAAACCCGGCTGAGCTACCCGGCTTACAAGTCTCAAAGTCGGGTTGAGCAGTCACATTCACTCCCATCGACTTTTGGGCAACTTCCCACGGTTCGAAATGCACAAGATTCGGCCTGAACACGGGGGACGCTCCCCCCTCGAAGGCGAGACCGTCGGCAGACCCGCCGGGTCAAACCCGGCTGAGCTACCCGGCTCGGAAGCGCCAAAGTCGGTATGAGCAGTCACGTTCACTCCCATCCCCTTTTGGACCGCTTCCCACGGTACGAAATGCATGAAAATCGGCCTGTACACGGGGGAGGCACCCGCCTCGAAGACGAGACCGTCGGCAGAACCGCCGGGTCAAACCCGGCTGAGCTACCCGGCTTACAAGTCTCAAAGTCGGGTTGAGCAGTCACATTCACTCCCATCGACTTTTGGGCAACTTCCCACGGTTCGAAATGCACAAAATTCGGCCTGAACACGGGGGACGCTCCCCCCTCGAAGGCGAGACCGTCGGCAGAACCGCCGGGTCAAACCCGGCTGAGCTACCCGGCTTAAAAGTCTCAAAGTCGGTATGAGCAGTCACATTCACCCCCATTCCCTTTTGGACCACTTCCCACGGTTGGAAATGCATGAAAATCGGCCTGGACACGGGGGAGGCTCCCCCCTCGATGACGAGACCGTCGGCAGAACCGCCGGAACAAACCCGGCTGAGCTACCCGGCTTACAAGTCTCAAAGTCGGTATGAGCAGACACGTCCACCCCCATTCCCTTTTGGACCACTTCCCACCGTTGGAAATGCACGAAAATCGGCCTGTACACGGGGGAGGCACCGGCCTCGAAGACGAGACCGTCGGCAGAACCGCCGGATCAAACCCGGCCGAGCTACCCGGGTTAGAAGCCTCAGAGTCGGGTTGAGCAGTCACATTCACTCCCATCCCCTTTTGAACCTCTTCCCACCGTTGGAAATGCACGAAAATCGGCCTGTACACGGGGGAGGCTCCCCCCTCGAAGGCGAGACCGTCGGCAGAACCGCCGGGTCAAACCCGGCTGAGCTACCCGGCTTAAAAGTCTCAAAGTCGGGTTGAGCAGTCACATTCACTCCCATCGACTTTTGGGCAACTTCCCACCGTTGCAAATGCATGAAAATCGGCCTGTACACGGGGGAGGCTCCGCCCTCGAAGGCGAGACCGACGGCAGAACCGCCGGGTCAAACCCGGCCGGGCTACCCGGGTTAGAAGCCTCAGAGTCGGGTTGAGCAGTCGCATTCACCCCCATCCCCTTTTGAACCTCTTCCCACCGTTGGAAATGCACGAAAATCGGCCTGTACACGGGGGAGGCACCGGCCTCGAAGACGAGACCGTCGGCAGAACCGCCGGATCAAACCCGGCCGAGCTACCCGGGTTAGAAGCCTCAGAGTCGGGTTGAGCAGTCACATTCACTCCCATCCCCTTTTGAACCTCTTCCCACCGTTGGAAATGCACGGAAATCGGCCTGTACACGGGGGAGGCTCCCCCCTCGAAGGCGAGACCGTCGGCAGAACCGCCGGGTCAAACCCGGCTGAGCTACCCGGCTTACAAGTCTCAAAGTCGGTATGAGCAGACACGTCCACCCCCATTCCCTTTTGGACCACTTCCCACCGTTGGAAATGCACGAAAATCGGCCTGTACACGGGGGAGGCACCGGCCTCGAAGACGAGACCGTCGGCAGAACCGCCGGATCAAACCCGGCCGAGCTACCCGGGTTAGAAGCCTCAGAGTCGGGTTGAGCAGTCACATTCACTCCCATCCCCTTTTGAACCTCTTCCCACCGTTGGAAATGCACGAAAATCGGCCTGTACACGGGGGAGGCTCCCCCCTCGAAGGCGAGACCGTCGGCAGAACCGCCGGGTCAAACCCGGCTGAGCTACCCGGCTTAAAAGTCTCAAAGTCGGGTTGAGCAGTCACATTCACTCCCATCGACTTTTGGGCAACTTCCCACCGTTGCAAATGCATGAAAATCGGCCTGTACACGGGGGAGGCTCCGCCCTCGAAGGCGAGACCGACGGCAGAACCGCCGGGTCAAACCCGGCCGGGCTACCCGGCTCGGAAGCGCCAAAGTCGGGTTGAGCAGTCACATTCACCCCCATCCCCTTTTGGGCCACTTCCCACGGTTCGAAATGCATGAAAATCGGCCTGTACACGGGGGACGCTCCCCCCTCGAAGGCGAGGCAGTCGGCAGAACCGCCGGGTCAAACCCGGCTGAGCTACCCGGGTTAGATGCCTCAAAGTCGGGTTGAGCAGTCACATTCACCCCCATCCCCTTTCGGCCCCCTTCCCACGGTTGGAAATGCATGAAAATCGGCCTGTACACGGTGGGCGCTCCCCCCTCGAAGGTGAGACCTTCGGCAGAACCGCCGGGTCAAATCCTGCCGAGCTACCCGCGTTAGAGGTCTCAATGTCGGCTTCAGCAGTCACATTCAATCCCATTCCCGTTTGGACCTCTTCCCGCCGATGGAAATGCACAAAATTCGGCCTGAACACGCGGGGCGCTCCCCCCTCGAAGGCGAGACCGTCGCCAGAACCGCCGGGTCAAATCCGGCTGAGCTACCCGCGTTACAGGTCTCAAAGTCGGGTTGAGCAGTCACGTTCACCCCCATCCCCTTTCGGACCCCTTCCCACGGTTGGAAATGCATGAAAATCGGCCTGTACACGGTGGGCGCTCCCCCCTCGAAGGTGAGACCTTCGGCAGAACCGCCGGGTCAAATCCGGCCGAGCTACCCGCGTTAGAGGTCTCAATGTCGGCTTCAGCAGTCACATTCAATCCCATTCCCGTTTGGACCTCTTCCCGCCGATGGAAATGCACAAAATTCGGCCTGAACACGCGGGACGCTCCCCCCTCGAAGGTGAGACCTTCGGCAGAACCGCCGGGTCAAATCCGGCCGAGCTACCCGCGTTAGAGGTCTCAATGTCGGCTTCAGCAGTCACATTCAATCCCATTCCCGTTTGGACCTCTTCCCGCCGATGGAAATGCACAAAATTCGGCCTGAACACGCGGGACGCTCCCCCCTCGAAGGCGAGACCGTCGCCAGAACCGCCGGGTCAAATCCGGCTGAGCTACCCGCGTTAGAGGTCTCAAAGTCGGGTTGAGCAGTCACGTTCACCCCCATCCCCTTTCGGACCCCTTCCCACGGTTGGAAATGCATGAAAATCGGCCTGTACACGGTGGGCGCTCCCCCCTCGAAGCTGAGACCTTCGGCAGAACCGCCGGGTCAAATCCGGCCGAGCTACCCGCGTTAGAGGTCTCAATGTCGGCTTCAGCAGTCACATTCAATCCCATTCCCGTTTGGACCTCTTCCCGCCGATGGAAATGCACAAAACTCGGCCTGAACACGCGGGACGCTCCCCCCTCGAAGGTGAGACCTTCGGCAGAACCGCCGGGTCAAATCCGGCCGAGCTACCCGCGTTAGAGGTCTCAATGTCGGCTTCAGCAGTCACATTCAATCCCATTCCCGTTTGGACCTCTTCCCGCCGATGGAAATGCACAAAATTCGGCCTGAACACGCGGGACGCTCCCCCCTCGAAGGCGAGACCGTCGCCAGAACCGCCGGGTCAAATCCGGCCGAGCTACCCGCGTTAGAGGTCTCAATGTCGGCTTCAGCAGTCACATTCAATCCCATTCCCTTTTGGAACACTTCCCGCCGTTAACAATGCACGATATTCGGCCTGAACACGCGGGACGCTCCCCCCTCGAAGGTGAGACCTTCGGCAGAACCGCCGGGTCAAATCCTGCCGAGCTACCCGCGTTAGAGGTCTCAATGTCGGCTTCAGCAGTCACATTCAATCCCATTCCCGTTTGGACCTCTTCCCGCCGATGGAAATGCACAAAATTCGGCCTGAACACGCGGGACGCTCCCCCCTCGAAGGCGAGACCGTCGCCAGAACCGCCGGGTCAAATCCGGCCGAGCTACCCGCGTTAGAGGTCTCAATGTCGGCTTCAGCAGTCACATTCAATCCCATTCACGTTTGGAACACTTCCCGCCGTTAACAATGCACGATATTCGGCCTGAACACGCGGGACGCTCCCCCCTCGAAGGTGAGACCTTCGGCAGAACCGCCGGGTCAAATCCTGCCGAGCTACCCGCGTTAGAGGTCTCAATGTCGGCTTCAGCAGTCACATTCAATCCCATTCCCGTTTGGACCTCTTCCCGCCGATGGAAATGCACAAAATTCGGCCTGAACACGCGGGGCGCTCCCCCCTCGAAGGCGAGACCGTCGCCAGAACCGCCGGGTCAAATCCGGCTGAGCTACCCGCGTTACAGGTCTCAAAGTCGGCTTCAGCAGTCACATTCAATCCCATTCCCTTTTGGAACACTTCCCGCCGTTAACAATGCACGATATTCGGACTGAACACGGGGGCCGGTCCGCCCTCGAAGTCAACACCGTCCGCAGAACCGCCGGGGCAAATCCGGCTGAGCTACCCCGCCCCCGAACACTCAAAGTCCCTCTGAAGCCTTGCATTCGCCTCCTTGGAAAATTGACGTCAAACATTACCAAAATCGGGGGCACGAGCACTAAAGCTAAGTCTCACCCTTTCCCTATCCCTAACCAGGAACCGAACGCCCACCCTCAGCCTCACACCAACGCCGGTGCCACTCCAGACAGACACACCCTTCAAAACCACACCCATCCGGCCATGCAACTCAAAAAGGGTCCAAATTCAGAAACACCCCCTTCAAAAGGCACTCCATCCTCGGCCACACCACCGGGACATGCTCCCCTCGGCGATAATTAAGCCCCCACCACTATTTGAAGCCAACCGCAGCCGCAACTCGAACGGAGAAATCAGTAACCAATTCAAAAATGCGCTTGGTTACTGATTTCTACTGAGCCGAAAAAATTCTAAGTGTCGGTGGTTACTGATTTATACCAACCCGAAAAAATTCTAAGTGTCAGTGGTTACTGATTTATACCAACCCGAAAATATTCTAAGTGTCAGTGGTTACTGATTTATACCAACCCGAAAAAATTCTAAGTGTCAGTGGTTACTGATTTATACCAAGTCGAAAAAATTCTAAGTGTCAGTGGTTACTGATTTATACCAACCCGAAAATATTCTAAGTGTCAGTGGTTACTGATTTATACCAACTCGAAAAAATTCTAAGTGTCAGTGGTTACTGATTTATACCGACCCGAAAAAATTCTAAGTGTCAGTGGTTACTGATTTATACCAACTCGAAAATATTCTAAGTGTCGGTGGTTACTGATTTATACCAACCCGAAAAAATTCTAAGTGTCAGTGGTTACTGATTTATACCAACTCGAAAAAATTCTAAGTGTCGGTGGTTACTGATTTATACCAACTCGAAAATATTCTAAGTGTCGGTGGTTACTGATTTATACCTACCCGAAAATATTCTAAGTGTCAGTGGTTACTGATTTATACCAAGTCGAAAATATTCTAAGTGTCAGTGGTTACTGATTTATACCAACTCGAAAAAATTCTAAGTGTCAGTGGTTACTGATTTATACCAACTCGAAAATATTCTAAGTGTCGGTGGTTACTGATTTATACCAACCCGAAAATATTCTAAGTGTCAGTGGTTACTGATTTATACCAACTCGAAAAAATTCTAAGTGTCGGTGGTTACTGATTTATACCAACTCGAAAATATTCTAAGTGTCGGTGGTTACTGATTTATACCAACCCGAAAATATTCTAAGTGTCAGTGGTTACTGATTTATACCAAGTCGAAAATATTCTAAGTGTCAGTGGTTACTGATTTATACCAACTCGAAAATATTCTAAGTGTCGGTGGTTACTGATTTATACCAACCCGAAAATATTCTAAGTGTCAGTGGTTACTGATTTATACCAACTCGAAAAAATTCTAAGTGTCAGTGGTTACTGATTTATACCAACTCGAAAATATTCTAAGTGTCGGTGGTTACTGATTTATACCAACCCGAAAATATTCTAAGTGTCAGTGGTTACTGATTTGTACCGACCCGAAAAAATTCTAAGTGTCAGTGGTTACTGATTTATACCAACCCGAAAATATTCTAAGTGTCGGTGGTTACTGATTTATACCAACCCGAAAATATTCTAAGTGTCAGTGGTTACTGATTTATACCAACTCGAAAAAATTCTAAGTGTCAGTGGTTACTGATTTATACCAACTCGAAAATATTCTAAGTGTCGGTGGTTACTGATTTATACCAACCCGAAAATATTCTAAGTGTCAGTGGTTACTGATTTGTACCGACCCGAAAAAATTCTAAGTGTCAGTGGTTACTGATTTATACCAAC
>NW_027310902.1:7500-10000 GCF_047496795.1 Chiloscyllium punctatum | reverse complement strand
GCCTGATTCCTGCCTTGCCGGAGGCCCGGTCGCGGGGGTGACGACCCGCCGCCCGGGACGTGCGAGGCACCAGCAGACAGAGACTGCCCGACGGTCAGAGAGAGGGAGAGAGGAGTGCCGAGGCTCAAGTGGCGAACGGTCGCGCAGGCACGCCACGCACATCGATCGCCAGCCGCGGAACGGCACGGCCTTCAGTGGGGCCGGCGGGCGACGCCGCTCCTGAACCCAGCGGCCCCGAGCCGGACGAGTTGAGGAAGGCACGCCGACGGTGACAGGGTGCGGAAGACACAGCGGTGGCCTTCTGGCGACTTGGCCCCCGACAGCCCGACGTTCCGCCGTCCTCCCGATGGCCAGGAGGACCGTGCGGGGGTCGGCCGACGGCGTGGTAGGTGTGCCTGCACGGTGACGGAGCACACACCACGCCCGCCAACCCCTCCGTACCTCCCGAGACCGGTGGCAGGACGGAGCGGAAAACGTGCGGACTGAACGGGAGAGCCAAGAGCCAGCGATCCACGCGCGTGCGACCGTCCAAGTCACAGCGTTCGACGAAAACCTCCTCCCTCGGCCAGGCACTCGGCGCCAGCAGGGGAGACAGGATCAGACGCCCCGCCGGCCACTTAAGGCCGAGGACGAACCACGAGACGGGCGGCTGCAGCAGCGGGCGGCCTGCAGCTCCCAGCACTCTCAATCGATCAACCATCGAGTCGGGTCAGCGTGTCAAACCGGCGAGCTCCACGGTCAGGCCGGCGGCGCACCAGCACCGGACCTCCGCGGCTCCCTTCACTCTTTCCACTGCCAGCCAACCGAGAGACGGACCCAATGCGGACGTGCAGAGCTTAGGCAGACCCCCCACTGGAGGCTCAACACTTCGTGGCAGCTCCGTGTCCCAGAGACCAGGAGGGTTGGCACACACACACAGTGTGAACCACCGACAGCCATTCTGGGACCGGTGACAGCCGTGCTGGCCCCACTGCCACGACACAGACGGACGCCAGGCCGCGCTCCCCGGCGGGGGGATGGCGTCGAGCCTGACGAACGGAATGTGCAGGGTGGGGGGGAAAGGCCAAGCGCTCCGACGCCGGAGGGCTCCGGAGTCTGAACTTAGGGGGACAAAGAGGACGGGTCCTCTGCGACACCCCAGCCGCGCTCTCGCCAGCCAAGGCGAGTGCGATTGATTGCCAAACGACCCTCAGACAGGCGTGGCCCCGGGAAGAACCCGGGGCCGCAAAGTGCGTTCAAAGTGTCGATGATCAATGTGTCCTGCAATTCACATTAATTCTCGCAGCTAGCTGCGTTCGTCATCGACGCACGAGCCGAGTGATCCACCGTCAAGAGTTGTCTGAGTTTGTTTTAGGTCTCTCCCTCGCCAGAGGAAAGCGACCCGGACCGCACATACGCTCCCCACCTTGAGCTACAGCCACCTGCACGCCGGCGTGCGGGCGGAGCAGGGTGGCGTGAAGCGATGGGGAGCACCATCCTGGTGCGGCCCGCAGAAACATACGTCTATTGGGGGGAGGAGGACAGGGCGCCCAAGAGGCGATGCGTGCCCCAACGCACCGCAGCGACGGAGGCAGGATCACCGCCACCATGTCGCCCGCCTAGTATCACGAGGCGTGCAGCAGCTTTGCCCTAGGAAAAGCAGAGGCGGGAACGGGCACCGGCCATCGGTTCGGCAGCGTCACTGACGCGTGCACGTGGCGGCGTGTCGGCGAGCGGACTTCCTGCGAGGAGGCGGGGGCGGCACTCGCCCGAGCAGACGCCCGCCCGGCCCAGCCACCGCCGAGGTGGACTGGGAGTCGCGGCAACGGCTCGTCATACTCGTTCCCACACTCACAGCGCAGCTTGCCCGCAAGCCACCGACCACCGATCGACGCCAGGCGCCCCGACCGAGAGCGGGATCGCTCGTTCGCCCTGCTGGCAGTTCGCTGGGGATCACTACTGCACGGAGCTCGGAGACCGACGGGCGGCAACTCGAGAGTCTTTAAACCACCACCCCCATCCCGCAAGTGCAAAGAGGCTGTATACGCACAGACGGGTGAGGGGAATAGGTACCCCGTCGGGTTTGAAGGGAGCGTGACTAGATAGCAACGATGTAAACCCAGCCGATTTGGGAGCGAAAGACCGGCGCCTGCATCACCGGCTTCGTTTCCCGTGGCTGGAGAGTACACCGAAACCCTCCGTCTGTCGCGAGCTCCCGACGACGCGGTGCCGCCAAGCAGCAGGGCCGGACCTGGTGTGGCTCCCCTCGTCGATCACAGACCGGTCGGCACTACTGACGAGACGGTGGAACGGGCTTCGCCCCTTGTGACGAAGGGTGATGCGAACCCGCCCGCCCGCGTGCGTTCGGGGTGGACTCGGCAAACGGAGATTTGAAATCGGAAAGTGTCCTCCTGCCCCGCGCAGGTAGGCGCCCAACAGTTGTGGGGGGTTTGGCGGTGACCACGGCTGCAGGGCCTGCTACCCCGACGAGCTCTCCTGCTGGCCCCGAAACCACCCTCGC
>NW_027310902.1:0-2500 GCF_047496795.1 Chiloscyllium punctatum | reverse complement strand
ACTTCCGTGAGCTCTCCGGCTTGCACCGAGACCCGAAGTCGACGTGCGAAGCACCACGGGACCCCTTTCGCCTGCAGGTCCCGAGCCGCCTTTATTTGCTGTTACGAGCATCGTGTGCCCCATACCTGCGTGACGAGCACCGCAGGGCGGCAGAGCCATCGCACTTGGCCGGGTGGCAGAGGAGGACCCGACTATTCACAGATAGCGGCCCAACGACTCCCAGAGCCGGTCGTGCGGCGCGCGAGGTCTGCTCTCTTCACAAGAGGCTTTATTAGGGAGTGCTAAGGCAAGGTTCTGTGCCCTCCACCCTCATCGCAACACCCATGGGAGCCTCCGGTCGTCAATAGACCGCCGCACCGGCCTCTGACTGACTCTCAGAATGGACGGAAAGAGCCGGGTAAGCCTTTCAAAAGATTCGACCACGTGCCGAAAACTTTAGACTTCCGTGAGCTCTCCGGCTTGCACCGAGACCCGAAGTCGACGTGCGAAGCACCACGGGACCCCTTTCGCCTGCAGGTCCCGAGCCGCCTTTATTTGCTGTTACGAGCATCGTGTGCCCCATACCTGCGTGACGAGCACCGCAGGGCGGCAGAGCCATCGCACTTGGCCGGGTGGCAGAGGAGGACCCGACTATTCACAGATAGCGGCCCAACGACTCCCAGAGCCGGTCGTGCGGCGCGCGAGGTCTGCTCTCTTCACAAGAGGCTTTATTAGGGAGTGCTAAGGCAAGGTTCTGTGCCCTCCACCCTCATCGCAACACCCATGGGAGCCTCCGGTCGTCAATAGACCGCCGCACCGGCCTCTGACTGACTCTCAGAATGGACGGAAAGAGCCGGGTAAGCCTTTCAAAAGATTCGACCACGTGCCGAAAACTTTAGACTTCCGTGAGCTCTCCGGCTTGCACCGAGACCCGAAGTCGACGTGCGAAGCACCACGGGACCCCTTTCGCCTGCAGGTCCCGAGCCGCCTTTATTTGCTGTTACGAGCATCGTGTGCCCCATACCTGCGTGACGAGCACCGCAGGGCGGCAGAGCCATCGCACTTGGCCGGGTGGCAGAGGAGGACCCGACTATTCACAGATAGCGGCCCAACGACTCCCAGAGCCGGTCGTGCGGCGCGCGAGGTCTGCTCTCTTCACAAGAGGCTTTATTAGGGAGTGCTAAGGCAAGGTTCTGTGCCCTCCACCCTCATCGCAACACCCATGGGAGCCTCCGGTCGTCAATAGACCGCCGCACCGGCCTCTGACTGACTCTCAGAATGGACGGAAAGAGCCGGGTAAGCCTTTCAAAAGATTCGACCACGTGCCGAAAACTTTAGACTTCCGTGAGCTCTCCGGCTTGCACCGAGACCCGAAGTCGACGTGCGAAGCACCACGGGACCCCTTTCGCCTGCAGGTCCCGAGCCGCCTTTATTTGCTGTTACGAGCATCGTGTGCCCCATACCTGCGTGACGAGCACCGCAGGGCGGCAGAGCCATCGCACTTGGCCGGGTGGCAGAGGAGGACCCGACTATTCACAGATAGCGGCCCAACGACTCCCAGAGCCGGTCGTGCGGCGCGCGAGGTCTGCTCTCTTCACAAGAGGCTTTATTAGGGAGTGCTAAGGCAAGGTTCTGTGCCCTCCACCCTCATCGCAACACCCATGGGAGCCTCCGGTCGTCAATAGACCGCCGCACCGGCCTCTGACTGACTCTCAGAATGGACGGAAAGAGCCGGGTAAGCCTTTCAAAAGATTCGACCACGTGCCGAAAACTTTAGACTTCCGTGAGCTCTCCGGCTTGCACCGAGACCCGAAGTCGACGTGCTAAGCACCACGGGACCCCTTTCGCCTGCAGGTCCCGAGCCGCCTTTATTTGCTGTTACGAGCATCGTGTGCCCCATACCTGCGTGACGAGCACCGCAGGGCGGCAGAGCCATCGCACTTGGCCGGGTGGCAGAGGAGGACCAGACTATTCACAGATAGCGGCCCAACGACTCCCAGAGCCGGTCGTGCGGCGCGCGAGGTCTGCTCTCATCACAAGAGGCTTTAGGGAGTGCTCAGGCAAGGGTCAGCCCGCAGCCTTCCTGGCAACACCCAGGGGAACCAGGCCACTCGCGTCTCTCGCCTTCATTTTCGACACGAGCGCCTGCGGAGGGCCACCACCCCCTCCGATTGTCAAGAGACCTCCGCACCGGCCTCTGACTTACTCTCAGAATGGACGGAAAGAGCCGGGTAAGCCTTTGAAAAGATTCGACCACGTGCCGAAAACTTTAGACTTCCGTGAGCTCTCCGGCTTGCACCGAGACCCGAAGTCGACGTGCTTAGCACCACGGGACCCCTTTCGCCTGCAGGTCCCGAGCCGCCTTTTATTTTTGTTACGAGTATCGTGTTCCCCAAACCTGGGTGACGAGCACCGCAGGGCGGCAGAGCCATCGCGCTTGTCCGGGTGGCAGAGGAGGACCAGACTATTCACAAATAGCGGCCCAACGACTCCCAGAGCCGGTCGTGCGGCAGGCGAGGTC
>NW_027310901.1:40000-41357 GCF_047496795.1 Chiloscyllium punctatum | reverse complement strand
GAGACAGTGTGTTAGAGAGAGAGAGACAGTGTGTTAGAGAGAGAGAGAGAGTGTGTTAGAGAGAGAGAGACAGTGTGTTAGAGAGAGAGAGACAGTGTGTTAGAGAGAGAGAGAGAGAGACAGTGTGTGTTAGAGAGAGAGAGAGAGAGACAGTGTGTGTTAGAGAGAGAGAGAGAGAGACAGTGTGTGTTAGAGAGAGAGAGAGACAGTGTGTGTTAGAGAGAGAGAGAGAGAGACAGTGTGTGTCAGAGAGAGAGAGACAGTGTGTTAGAGAGAGAGAGACAGTGTGTTAGAGAGAGAGAGACCAGTGTGTGTTAGAGAGAGAGAGACAGTGTGTTAGAGAGAGAGAGACAGTGTGTTAGAGAGAGAGAGGACAGTGTGTTAGAGAGAGAGAGACAGTGTGTGTAGAGAGAGAGAGAGACAGTGTGTGTTAGAGAGAGAGAGAGACAGTGTGTTAGAGAGAGAGAGAGAGAGACAGTGTGTGTTAGAGAGAGAGAGAGACAGTGTGTGTTAGAGAGAGAGAGAGAGACAGTGTGTGTTAGAGAGAGAGAGAGACAGTGTGTGTTAGAGAGAGAGAGAGAGAGACAGTGTGTGTTAGAGAGAGAGAGACAGTGTGTTAGAGAGAGAGAGACAGTGTGTGTAGAGAGAGAGAGAGCAGTGTGTTAGAGAGAGAGAGACAGTGTGTTAGAGAGAGAGAGACAGTGTGTGTTAGAGAGAGAGAGAGACAGTGTGTTAGAGAGAGAGAGAGAGAGAGACAGTGTGTGTTAGAGAGAGAGAGAGACAGTGTGTGTTAGAGAGAGAGAGAGAGAGACAGTGTGTGTTAGAGAGAGAGACAGTGTGTGTTAGAGAGAGAGACAGTGTGTGTTAGAGAGAGAGACAGTGTGTGTTAGAGAGAGAGTGTGTGTTAGAGAGAGAGACAGTGTGTGTTAGAGAGAGAGACAGTGTGTGTTAGAGAGAGAGAGACAGTGTGTTAGAGAGAGAGACAGTGTGTGTTAGAGAGAGAGACAGTGTGTGTAGAGAGAGAGAGACAGTGTGTTTAGAGAGAGAGAGACAGTGTGTGTAGAGAGAGAGAGACAGTGTGTGTTAGAGAGAGAGAGAGACAGTGTGTGTTAGAGAGAGAGAGAGAGAGACAGTGTGTGTCAGAGAGAGAGAGAGAGAGACAGTGTGTGTCAGAGAGAGAGAGAGAGAGACAGTGTGTGTCAGAGAGAGAGAGACAGTGTGTGTCAGAGAGAGAGAGACAGTGTGTGTCAGAGAGGGAGAGAGAGACAGTGTGTGTTAGAGAGAGAGAGACAGTGTGTGTTAGAGAGAGAGAGACAGTGTGTGTTAGAGAGAGAGAGACAGTGTGTGTTAGAGAGAG
>NW_027310901.1:0-35000 GCF_047496795.1 Chiloscyllium punctatum | reverse complement strand
GAGAGAGAGACAGTGTGTGTCAGAGAGAGAGAGACAGTGTGTGTCAGAGAGAGAGAGACAGTGTGTGTCAGAGAGAGAGAGACAGTGTGTGTCAGAGAGGGAGAGAGAGACAGTGTGTGTTAGAGAGAGAGAGACAGTGTGTGTTAGAGAGAGAGAGACAGTGTGTGTTAGAGAGAGAGAGACAGTGTGTGTTAGAGAGAGAGAGACAGTGTGTGTTAGAGAGAGAGACTGTGTGTTAGAAAGAGAGAGAGAGACTGTGTGTGTTAGAGAGAGGGAGAGAGACAGTGTGTGTTGGAGAGAGAGACAGTGTGTTAGAGAGAGAGACGGTGTGTGTTAGAGAGAGAGAGATGGAGAGAGAGACAGTGTGTGTCAGAGTGGGAGAGACAGTGTGTGTCAGAGATGGAGAGACAGTGTGTGTCAGAGAGAGAGAGAGACTGTGTTAGAGAGAGAGAGAGACAGTGTGTGTTAGAGAGAGAGAGAGACAGTGTGTGTCAGAGAGAGAGAGAGACAGTGTGTGTTAGAGAGAGAGAGACAGTGTGTGTTAGAGAGAGAGAGTGTGTGTTAGAGAGAGAGAGACAGTGTGTTAGAGAGAGAGAGACAGTGTGTGTTAGAGAGAGAGAGAGAGACAGTGTGTGTTAGAGAGAGAGAGACAGTGTGTGTTAGAGAGAGAGAGAGACAGTGTGTGTTAGAGAGAGAGAGAGACAGTGTGTGTTAGAGAGAGAGAGAGACAGTGTGTGTTAGAGAGAGAGAGACAGTGTGTGTTCGAGAGAGAGAGAGAGAGACAGTGTGTGTTATAGAGAGAGAGAGAGAGACAGTGTGTGTTATAGAGAGAGAGACAGTGTGTGTTAGAGAGAGAGAGACAGTGTGTGTTAGAGAGAGAGAGAGAGTGTGTGTTAGAGAGAGAGAGAGAGTGTGTGTGAGAGAGAGAGAGAGACAGTGTGTTAGAGAGAGAGAGACAGTGTGTTAGAGAGAGAGACAGTGTGTTAGAGAGAGAGAGACAGTGTGTTAGAGAGAGAGAGACAGTGTGTTAGAGAGAGAGAGACAGTGTGTTAGAGAGAGAGAGACAGTGTGTTAGAGAGAGAGAGACAGTGTGTGTTAGAGAGAGAGAGAGAGACAGTGTGTGTTAGAGAGAGAGAGAGAGACAGTGTGTGTTAGAGAGAGAGAGAGACAGTGTGTTAGAGAGAGAGAGAGAGAGACAGTGTGTGTTAGAGAGAGAGAGAGACAGTGTGTGTTAGAGAGAGAGAGAGAGAGACAGTGTGTGTCAGAGAGAGAGAGACAGTGTGTGTTAGAGAGAGAGAGAGAGACAGTGTGTGTTAGAGAGAGAGAGAGACAGTGTGTTAGAGAGAGAGAGACAGTGTGTTAGAGAGAGAGAGACAGTGTGTTAGAGAGAGAGAGAGAGTGTGTTAGAGAGAGAGAGACAGTGTGTTAGAGAGAGAGAGACAGTGTGTTAGAGAGAGAGAGAGAGAGACAGTGTGTGTTAGAGAGAGAGAGAGAGAGACAGTGTGTGTTAGAGAGAGAGAGAGAGACAGTGTGTGTTAGAGAGAGAGAGAGACAGTGTGTGTTAGAGAGAGAGAGAGAGAGACAGTGTGTGTCAGAGAGAGAGAGACAGTGTGTTAGAGAGAGAGAGACAGTGTGTTAGAGAGAGAGAGACAGTGTGTTAGAGAGAGAGAGACAGTGTGTTAGAGAGAGAGAGACAGTGTGTTAGAGAGAGAGAGACAGTGTGTTAGAGAGAGAGAGACAGTGTGTGTTAGAGAGAGAGAGAGAGACAGTGTGTGTTAGAGAGAGAGAGAGACAGTGTGTTAGAGAGAGAGAGAGAGAGACAGTGTGTGTTAGAGAGAGAGAGAGACAGTGTGTGTTAGAGAGAGAGAGAGAGAGACAGTGTGTGTCAGAGAGAGAGAGACAGTGTGTGTTAGAGAGAGAGAGAGAGACAGTGTGTGTTAGAGAGAGAGAGACAGTGTGTTAGAGAGAGAGAGACAGTGTGTTAGAGAGAGAGAGAGAGTGTGTTAGAGAGAGAGAGACAGTGTGTTAGAGAGAGAGAGACAGTGTGTGTTAGAGAGAGAGAGAGACAGTGTGTGTTAGAGAGAGAGAGAGAGAGACAGTGTGTGTTAGAGAGAGAGAGAGAGAGACAGTGTGTGTTAGAGAGAGAGACAGTGTGTGTTAGAGAGAGAGACAGTGTGTGTTAGAGAGAGAGACAGTGTGTGTTAGAGAGAGAGACAGTGTGTGTTAGAGAGAGAGACAGTGTGTGTTAGAGAGAGAGACAGTGTGTGTTAGAGAGAGAGACAGTGTGTGTTAGAGAGAGAGACAGTGTGTGTTAGAGAGAGAGACAGTGTGTGTTAGAGAGAGAGACAGTGTGTGTTAGAGAGAGAGACAGTGTGTGTTAGAGAGAGAGAGAGAGAGACAGTGTGTGTTAGAGAGAGAGAGAGAGAGACAGTGTGTGTTAGAGAGAGAGAGAGAGAGAGACAGTGTGTGTTAGAGAGAGAGAGAGAGAGACAGTGTGTGTTAGAGAGAGAGAGAGAGACAGTGTGTGTTAGAGAGAGAGAGACAGTGTGTGTTAGAGAGAGAGAGACAGTGTGTGTTAGAGAGAGAGAGACAGTGTGTGTTAGAGAGAGAGAGAGAGACAGTGTGTGTTAGAGAGAGAGAGAGACAGTGTGTGTCAGAGAGAGAGAGAGACAGTGTGTGTCAGCGAGAGAGAGAGACAGTGTGTGTTAGAGAGAGAGAGACAGTGTGTGTTAGAGAGAGAGAGACAGTGTGTGTTAGAGAAAGAGAGACAGTGTGTGTTAGAGAGAGAGAGACAGTGTGTGTTAGAGAGAGAGAGAGAGACAGTGTGTGTTAGAGAGAGAGAGAGACAGTGTGTGTTAGAGAGAGAGAGAGACAGTGTGTGTCAGAGAGAGAGAGAGACAGTGTGTGTCAGCGAGAGAGAGAGACAGTGTGTGTTAAGAGAGAGAGACACTGTGTGTTAAGAGAGAGAGAGACAGTGTGTGTTGAGAGAGAGAGAGACAGTGTGTGTTAGAGAGAGGGAGAGACAGTGTGTGTTAGAGAGAGAGAGAGACAGTGTGTGTTAGAGAGAGAGACAGTGTGTGTTAGAGAGAGGGACAGTGTGTGTTAGAGAGAGGGACAGTGTGTGTTAGAGAGAGAGAGACTGTGTGTGTTAGAGAGAGGGAGAGACAGTGTGTGTTAGAGAGAGAGAGACAGTGTGTGTTAGAGACAGAGAGGGACAGGGTGTGTTAGAGACAGAGAGGGACAGTGTGTGTTAGAGAGAGAGACTGTGTGTTAGAGAGAGAGAGATGGAAAGAGAGACAGTGTGTGTCAGAGAGGGAGAGACAGTGTGTGTTAGAGAGAGAGACAGTGTGTGTTAGAGAGAGAGAGATGGAAAGAGAGACAGTGTGTGTCAGAGAGGGAGAGACAGTGTGTGTTAGAGAGAGAGAGACAGTGTGTGTTAGAGAGAGAGAGAGACAGTGTGTGTTAGAGAGAGAGACTGTGTGTTAGAAAGAGAGAGAGAGACAGTGTGTGTTAGAGTGAGAGAGACTGTGTGTGTTAGAGAGAGGGAGAGAGACAGTGTGTGTTAGAGAGAGAGAGAGAGACAGTGTGTGTCAGAGAGAGACAGTGTGTGTTGGAGAGAGAGACAGTGTGTTAGAGAGAGAGACGGTGTGTGTTAGAGAGAGAGAGATGGAGAGAGAGACAGTGTGTGTCAGAGTGGGAGAGACAGTGTGTGTCAGAGATGGAGAGACAATGTGTGTCAGAGAGAGAGAGAGAGAGAGACTGTGTTAGAGAGAGAGAGAGAGAGACACAGTGTGTGTTAGAGAGACAGTGTGTGTCAGAGAGAGAGAGAGACAGTGTGTGTCAGAGAGAGAGAGAGACAGTGTGTGTCAGAGAGAGAGAGAGAGTGTGTGTGTCAGGGAGAGAGAGAGAGACAGTGTGTGTCAGAGAGAGAGAGAGACAGTGTGTGTTAGAGAGAGAGAGAGAGACAGTGTATATTAGAGAGAGAGACAGTGTGTGTTAGAGAGAGAGACAGTGTGTGTCAGAGAGAGAGAGAGACAGTGTGTGTTAGAGAGAGAAAGAGAGAGACAGTGTGTGTTAGAGAGAGAGAGAGAGAGACAGTGTGTGTTAGAGAGAGAGAGAGAGAGACAGTGTGTGTTAGAGAGAGAGAGACAGTGTGTGTTAGAGAGAGAGAGACAGTGTGTGTTAGAGAGAGAGAGACAGTGTGTGTTAGAGAGAGAGAGTGTGTGTTAGAGAGAGAGAGAGAGTGTGTGTTAGAGAGAGAGAGAGAGTGTGTGTTAGAGAGAGAGAGAGAGTGTGTGTTAGAGAGAGAGAGAGAGTGTGTGTTAGAGAGAGAGAGAGAGTGTGTGTTAGAGAGAGAGAGAGAGAGTGTGTGTTAGAGAGAGAGAGAGAGTGTGTGTTAGAGAGAGAGAGACAGTGTGTGTTAGAGAGAGAGAGACAGTGTGTGTTAGAGAGAGAGAGAGAGACAGTGTGTGTTGGAGAGAGAGAGAGAGACAGTGTGTGTTGGAGAGAGAGAGAGAGGCAGTGTGTGTTGGAGAGAGAGTGAGAGACAGTGCGTGTTGGAGAGAGAGAGAGAGACAGTGCGTGTTGGAGAGAGAGAGAGAGACAGTGCGTGTTGGAGAGAGAGAGAGAGACAGTGCGTGTTGGAGAGAGAGAGAGAGACAGTGCGTGTTAGAGAGAGAGAGAGAGACAGTGCGTGTTAGAGAGAGAGAGAGAGACAGTGTGTGTTAGAGAGAGAGAGAGAGACAGTGTGTGTTAGAGAGAGAGACAGTGTGTGTTGGAGAGAGAGAGAGAGAGACAGTGTGTGTTGGAGAGAGAGAGAGAGACAGTGTGTGTTGGAGAGAGAGAGAGAGACTGCGTGTTGGAGAGAGAGAGAGAGACAGTGCGTGTTGGAGAGAGAGTGAGAGACAGTGCGTGTTGGAGAGAGAGTGAGAGACAGTGCGTGTTGGAGAGAGAGTGAGAGACAGTGCGTGTTGGAGAGAGAGAGAGAGACAGTGCGTGTTGGAGAGAGAGAGAGAGACAGTGCGTGTTGGAGAGAGAGAGAGAGACAGTGCGTGTTGGAGAGAGAGAGAGAGACAGTGCGTGTTAGAGAGAGAGACAGTGTGTGTTAGAGAGAGAGAGAGAGACAGTGTGTGTTAGAGAGAGAGACAGTGTGTGTTAGAGAGAGAGACAGTGTGTGTTAGAGAGAGAGACAGTGTGTGTTAGAGAGAGAGAGAGACAATGTGTGTTAGAGAGAGACAGTGTATATTAGAGAGAGAGACAGTGTGTGTTAGAGAGAGAGAGACAGTGTGTGTTAGAGAGAGAGAGACAGTGTGTGTTAGAGAGAGAGACAGTGTGTGTTAGAGAGAGAGACCGTGTGTGTTAGAGAGAGAGAGAGAGAGACAGTGTGTGTTAGAGAGAGAGAGACAGTGTGTGTTAGAGAGAGAGAGACAGTGTGTGTCAGAGAGGGAGAGACTGTGTGTTAGAGAGAGAGAGAGAGAGAGAGAGAGAGACTGTGTTAGAGAGAGAGAGAGAGAGACAGACACAGTGTGTGTTAGAGAGACAGTGTGTGTCAGAGAGAGAGAGAGACAGTGTGTGTCAGAGAGAGAGAGAGACAGTGTGTGTCAGAGAGAGAGAGAGAGTGTGTGTTAGAGAGAGAGAGACAGTGTGTGTTAGAGAGAGAGAGACAGTGTGTGTTAGAGAGAGAGAGACAGTGTGTGTTAGAGAGAGAGAGTGTGTGTTAGAGAGAGAGAGTGTGTGTTAGAGAGAGAGAGAGAGTGTGTGTTAGAGAGAGAGAGAGAGTGTGTGTTAGAGAGAGAGAGACAGTGTGTGTTAGAGAGAGAGAGACAGTGTGTGTTAGAGAGAGAGAGAGAGACAGTGTGTGTTAGAGAGAGAGAGAGAGACAGTGTGTGTTAGAGAGAGAGAGAGACAGTGTGTGTTAGAGAGAGAGAGAGACAGTGTGTGTTAGAGAGAGAGAGAGACAGTGTGTGTTAGAGAGAGAGAGAGAGAGACAGTGTGTGTTAGAGAGAGAGACAGTGTGTGTTCGAGAGAGAGAGAGAGAGACAGTGTGTGTTATAGAGAGAGAGAGAGAGACAGTGTGTGTTATAGAGAGAGAGACAGTGTGTGTTATAGAGAGAGAGACAGTGTGTGTTAGAGAGAGAGAGACAGTGTGTGTTAGAGAGAGAGAGTGTGTGTTAGAGAGAGAGAGTGTGTGTTAGAGAGAGAGAGAGAGAGTGTGTGTTAGAGAGAGAGAGAGTGTGTGTTAGAGAGAGAGAGAGAGTGTGTGTGAGAGAGAGAGACAGTGTGTTAGAGAGAGAGAGACAGTGTGTTAGAGAGAGAGAGAGAGAGACAGTGTGTGTTAGAGAGAGAGACAGTGTGTGTTAGAGAGAGAGAGACAGTGTGTGTTAGAGAGAGAGAGACAGTGTGTTAGAGAGAGAGAGACAGTGTGTTAGAGAGAGAGAGAGAGAGACAGTGTGTGTTAGAGAGAGAGACAGTGTGTGTTAGAGAGAGAGACAGTGTGTGTTAGAGAGAGAGACAGTGTGTGTTAGAGAGAGAGAGAGAGAGACAGTGTGTGTTAGAGAGAGAGAGAGAGAGACAGTGTGTGTTAGAGAGAGAGAGAGAGAGACAGTGTGTTAGAGAGAGAGAGACAGTGTGTTAGAGAGAGAGACAGTGTGTGTTAGAGAGAGAGAGAGAGAGACAGTGTGTGTTAGAGAGAGAGAGAGAGAGACAGTGTGTGTTAGAGAGAGAGAGAGAGAGACAGTGTGTTAGAGAGAGAGAGACAGTGTGTGTCAGAGAGGGAGAGAGAGACAGTGTGTGTTAGAGAGAGAGAGACAGTGTGTGTTAGAGAGAGAGAGACAGTGTGTGTTAGAGAGAGAGAGACAGTGTGTGTTAGAGAGAGAGAGACAGTGTGTGTTAGAGAGAGAGAGACAGTGTGTGTTAGAGAGAGAGAGACAGTGTGTGTTAGAGAGAGAGAGACAGTGTGTGTTAGAGAGAGAGAGACAGTGTGTGTTAGAGAGAGAGAGACAGTGTGTGTTAGAGAGAGAGAGACAGTGTGTGTTAGAGAGAGAGAGACAGTGTGTGTTAGAGAGAGAGAGACAGTGTGTGTTAGAGAGAGAGAGACAGTGTGTGTTAGAGAGAGAGAGACAGTGTGTGTTAGAGAGAGAGAGACAGTGTGTGTTAGAGAGAGAGAGACAGTGTGTGTTAGAGAGAGAGAGACAGTGTGTGTTAGAGAGAGAGAGACAGTGTGTGTTAGAGAGAGAGAGACAGTGTGTGTTAGAGAGAGAGAGACAGTGTGTGTTAGAGAGAGAGAGACAGTGTGTGTTAGAGAGAGAGAGAGACAGTGTGTGTTAGAGAGAGAGAGAGAGACAGTGTGTGTTAGAGAGAGAGAGAGACAGTGTGTGTTAAGAGAGAGAGACACTGTGTGTTAAGAGAGAGAGAGACAGTGTGTGTTAGAGAGAGAGAGAGAGACAGTGTGTGTTCGAGAGAGAGAGAGAGACAGTGTGTGTTAGAGAGAGAGAGAGACAGTGTGTGTTAGAGAGAGAGAGAGACAGTGTGTGTTAGAGAGAGAGAGAGACAGTGTGTGTTAGAGAGAGAGACAGTGTGTGTTAGAGAGAGGGACAGTGTGTGTTAGAGAGAGAGACAGTGTGTGTTAGAGAGAGAGACAGTGTGTGTTAGAGTGAGAGAGACTGTGTGTGTTAGAGAGAGAGAGAGAGACAGTGTGTGTTAGAGACGGAGAGGGACAGGGTGTGTTAGAGACAGAGAGGGACAGTGTGTGTTAGAGAGAGAGACTGTGTGTTAGAGAGAGAGAGATGGAAAGAGAGACAGTGTGTGTCAGAGAGGGAGAGACAGTGTGTGTTAGAGAGAGAGAGATGGAAAGAGAGACAGTGTGTGTTAGAGAGAGAGAGAGACAGTGTGTGTCAGCGAGAGAGAGACAGTGTGTGTTAAGAGAGAGAGACACTGTGTGTTAAGAGAGAGAGAGACAGTGTGTGTTAGAGAGAGAGAGAGAGACAGTGTGTGTTAGAGAGAGAGAGAGACAGTGTGTGTTAGAGAGAGAGAGAGACAGTGTGTGTTAGAGAGAGAGAGAGACAGTGTGTGTTAGACAGAGAGACAGTGTGTGTTAGAGAGAGGGACAGTGTGTGTTAGAGAGAGAGACAGTGTGTGTTAGAGTGAGAGAGAGAGAGACAGTGTGTGTTAGAGAGAGGGAGAGACAGTGTGTGTTAGAGAGAGAGAGAGAGACAGTGTGTGTTAGAGAGAGAGAGAGAGAGACAGTGTGTGTTAGAGACGGAGAGGGACAGGGTGTGTTAGAGACAGAGAGGGACAGTGTGTGTTAGAGAGAGAGACTGTGTGTTAGAGAGAGAGAGATGGAAAGAGAGACAGTGTGTGTCAGAGAGGGAGAGACAGTGTGTGTTAGAGAGAGAGACAGTGTGTGTTAGAGAGAGAGAGATGGAAAGAGAGACAGTGTGTGTCAGAGAGGGAGAGACAGTGTGTGTTAGAGAGAGAGAGACAGTGTGTGTTAGAGAGAGAGAGACAGTGTGTGTTAGAGAGAGAGACTGTGTGTTAGAAAGAGAGAGAGAGACAGTGTGTGTTAGAGTGAGAGAGACTGTGTGTGTTAGAGAGAGGGAGAGAGACAGTGTGTGTTAGAGAGAGAGAGAGAGACAGTGTGTGTCAGAGAGAGACAGTGTGTGTTGGAGAGAGAGACAGTGTGTTAGAGAGAGAGACGGTGTGTGTTAGAGAGAGAGAGATGGAGAGAGAGACAGTGTGTGTCAGAGTGGGAGAGACAGTGTGTGTCAGAGATGGAGAGACAGTGTGTGTCAGAGAGAGAGAGAGAGAGAGAGAGACTGTGTTAGAGAGAGAGAGAGAGAGAGACACAGTGTGTGTTAGAGAGACAGTGTGTGTCAGAGAGAGAGAGAGACAGTGTGTGTCAGAGAGAGAGAGAGTGTGTGTGTCAGAGAGAGAGAGAGAGACAGTGTGTGTCAGAGAGAGAGAGAGACAGTGTGTGTTAGAGAGAGAGAGAGAGACAGTGTATATTAGAGAGAGAGACAGTGTGTGTTAGAGAGAGAGACAGTGTGTGTTAGAGAGTGAGAGAGACAGTGTGTGTTAGAGAGAGAGAGAGACAGTGTGTGTCAGAGAGAGAGAGAGAGAGACAGTGTGTGTTAGAGAGAGAGAGAGAGAGAGACAGTGTGTGTTAGAGAGAGAGAGACAGTGTGTGTTAGAGAGAGAGAGACAGTGTGTGTTAGAGAGAGAGAGACAGTGTGTGTTAGAGAGAGAGAGACAGTGTGTGTTAGAGAGAGAGAGTGTGTGTTAGAGAGAGAGAGAGAGTGTGTGTTAGAGAGAGAGAGAGAGTGTGTGTTAGAGAGAGAGAGAGAGTGTGTGTTAGAGAGAGAGAGACAGTGTGTGTTAGAGAGAGAGAGACAGTGTGTGTTAGAGAGAGAGAGACAGTGTGTGTTAGAGAGAGAGAGACAGTGTGTGTTAGAGAGAGAGAGAGAGAGAGACAGTGTGTGTTGGAGAGAGAGAGGGAGACAGTGTGTGTTGGAGAGAGAGAGGGAGACAGTGTGTGTTGGAGAGAGAGAGAGAGAGACAGTGTGTGTTGGAGAGAGAGAGAGAGAGACAGTGTGTGTTGGAGAGAGAGAGAGAGACAGTGTGTGTTGGAGAGAGAGAGAGAGACAGTGTGTGTTGGAGAGAGAGAGAGAGAGACAGTGTGTGTTGGAGAGAGAGAGAGAGAGACAGTGTGTGTTGGAGAGAGAGAGAGAGACAGTGTGTGTTGGAGAGAGAGAGAGAGACAGTGTGTGTTGGAGAGAGAGAGAGAGACAGTGTGTGTTGGAGAGAGAGAGAGAGACAGTGCGTGTTAGAGAGAGAGAGAGAGACAGTGTGTGTTAGAGAGAGAGAGAGAGACAGTGTGTGTTAGAGAGAGAGACAATGTGTGTTAGAGAGAGACAGTGTATATTAGAGAGAGAGACAGTGTGTGTTAGAGAGAGAGAGACAGTGTGTGTTGGAGAGAGAGACAGTGTGTGTTGGAGAGAGAGACAGTGTGTGTCAGAGAGAGAGAGAGAGAGAGAGAGAGAGAGACTGTGTTAGAGAGAGAGAGAGAGAGACACAGTGTGTGTTAGAGAGACAGTGTGTGTCAGAGAGAGAGACAGTGTGTGTCAGAGAGAGAGAGAGACAGTGTGTGTCAGAGAGAGAGAGAGACAGTGTGTGTTAGAGAGAGAGAGAGAGACAGTGTGTGTTAGAGAGAGAGACAGTGTGTGTTAGAGAGAGAGACAGTGTGTGTTAGAGAGAGAGAGAGACAGTGTGTGTTAGAGAGAGAGAGAGACAGTGTGTGTTAGAGAGAGAGAGAGACAGTGTGTGTTAGAGAGACAGTGTGTGTTAGAGAGAGAGAGAGACAGTTTGTGTTAGAGAGAGAGAGAGAGACAGTGTGTGTTAGAGAGAGAGAGAGAGACAGTGTGTGTCAGAGAGAGAGAGAGACAGTGTGTCAAAGAGAGAGAGAGAGACAGTGTGTGTCAGAGAGAGAGAGAGACAGTGTGTGTTAGAGAGAGAAAGAGAGAGACAGTGTGTGTTAGAGAGAGAGAGAGAGAGACAGTGTGTGTTAGAGAGAGAGAGAGAGACAGTGTGTGTTAGAGAGAGAGAGACAGTGTGTGTTAGAGAGAGAGAGACAGTGTGTGTTAGAGAGAGAGAGTGTGTGTTAGAGAGAGAGACAGTGTGTGTTGGAGAGAGAGACAGTGTGTGTTGGAGAGAGAGACAGTGTGTGTTGGAGAGAGAGACATTGTGTGTTGGAGAGAGAGACATTGTGTGTTGGAGAGAGAGACATTGTGTGTTGGAGAGAGAGACATTGTGTGTTGGAGAGAGAGACATTGTGTGTTGGAGAGAGAGACATTGTGTGTTGGAGAGAGAGACAGTGTGTGTTGGAGAGAGAGACAGTGTGTGTTGGAGAGAGAGACAGTGTGTGTTGGAGAGAGAGACAGTGTGTGTTGGAGAGAGAGACAGTGTGTGTTGGAGAGAGAGACAGTGTGTGTTGGAGAGAGAGACAGTGTGTGTTGGAGAGAGAGACAGTGTGTGTTGGAGAGAGAGACAGTGTGTGTTGGAGAGAGAGACAGTGTGTGTTGGAGAGAGAGACAGTGTGTGTTGGAGAGAGAGACAGTGTGTGTTGGAGAGAGAGACAGTGTGTGTTGGAGAGAGAGACAGTGTGTGTTGGAGAGAGAGACAGTGTGTGTTGGAGAGAGAGACAGTGTGTGTTGGAGAGAGAGACAGTGTGTGTTGGAGAGAGAGAGAGAGACAGTGTGTGTTGGAGAGAGAGAGAGAGACAGTGTGTGTTAGAGAGAGAGAGAGGCAATGTGTTAGAGAGAGAGACAGTGTGTTAGAGAGAGAGAGAGAGTGTGTTAGAGAGAGAGAGAGTGTGTTAGAGAGAGAGAGAGAGTGTGTTAGAGAGAGAGAGAGAGTGTGTTAGAGAGAGAGAGACAGTGTGTTAGAGAGAGAGAGAGAGAGAGACAGTGTGTGTTAGAGAGAGAGAGAGAGAGACAGTGTGTGTTAGAGAGAGAGAGAGAGAGACAGTGTGTGTTAGAGAGAGAGAGAGAGAGACAGTGTGTGTTAGAGAGAGAGAGAGAGAGAGACAGTGTGTCAGAGAGAGAGAGACAGTGTGTTAGAGAGAGAGAGACAGTGTGTGTTAGAGAGAGAGAGAGAGAGACAGTGTGTCAGAGAGAGAGAGACAGTGTGTCAGAGAGAGAGAGACAGTGTGTTAGAGAGAGAGAGACAGTGTGTTAGAGAGAGAGAGACAGTGTGTTAGAGAGAGAGAGACAGTGTGTTAGAGAGAGAGAGACAGTGTGTTAGAGAGAGAGAGACAGTGTGTTAGAGAGAGAGAGACAGTGTGTTAGAGAGAGAGAGACAGTGTGTTAGAGAGAGAGAGACAGTGTGTGTTAGAGAGAGAGAGAGAGACAGTGTGTGTTAGAGAGAGAGAGAGAGAGACAGTGTGTGTTAGAGAGAGAGAGAGACAGTGTGTGTTAGAGAGAGAGAGAGAGAGACAGTGTGTGTCAGAGAGAGAGAGACAGTGTGTGTTAGAGAGAGAGAGAGAGACAGTGTGTGTTAGAGAGAGAGAGACAGTGTGTTAGAGAGAGAGAGACAGTGTGTTAGAGAGAGAGAGACAGTGTGTTAGAGAGAGAGAGACAGTGTGTTAGAGAGAGAGAGACAGTGTGTGTTAGAGAGAGAGAGAGACAGTGTGTTAGAGAGAGAGAGAGACAGTGTGTGTCAGCGAGAGAGAGAGACAGTGTGTGTTAAGAGAGAGAGACACTGTGTGTTAAGAGAGAGAGAGACAGTGTGTGTTAGAGAGAGAGAGAGACAGTGTGTGTTAGAGAGAGAGAGAGACAGTGTGTGTTAGAGAGAGAGAGAGACAGTGTGTGTTAGAGAGAGAGACAGTGTGTGTTAGAGAGAGGGACAGTGTGTGTTAGAGAGAGGGACAGTGTGTGTTAGAGAGAGAGAGACTGTGTGTGTTAGAGAGAGGGAGAGACAGTGTGTGTTAGAGAGGGAGAGACAGTGTGTGTTAGAGAGAGAGAGACAGTGTGTGTTAGAGACAGAGAGGGACAGGGTGTGTTAGAGACAGAGAGGGACAGTGTGTGTTAGAGAGAGAGAGAGAGAGACAGTGTGTGTTAGAGAGAGAGAGAGAGAGACAGTGTGTGTTAGAGAGAGAGAGAGAGAGAGACAGTGTGTGTTAGAGAGAGAGAGAGAGACAGTGTGTGTTAGAGAGAGAGAGACAGTGTGTGTTAGAGAGAGAGAGACAGTGTGTGTTAGAGAGAGAGAGACAGTGTGTGTTAGAGAGAGAGAGACAGTGTGTGTTAGAGAGAGAGAGAGAGACAGTGTGTGTTAGAGAGAGAGAGAGACAGTGTGTGTCAGAGAGAGAGAGAGACAGTGTGTGTCAGAGAGAGAGAGAGACAGTGTGTGTCAGCGAGAGAGAGAGACAGTGTGTGTTAAGAGAGAGAGACACTGTGTGTTAAGAGAGAGAGAGACAGTGTGTGTTAGAGAGAGAGAGAGACAGTGTGTGTTAGAGAGAGAGAGAGACAGTGTGTGTTAGAGAGAGAGAGAGACAGTGTGTGTTAGAGAGAGAGACAGTGTGTGTTAGAGAGAGGGACAGTGTGTGTTAGAGAGAGGGACAGTGTGTGTTAGAGAGAGAGAGACTGTGTGTGTTAGAGAGAGGGAGAGACAGTGTGTGTTAGAGAGGGAGAGACAGTGTGTGTTAGAGAGAGAGAGACAGTGTGTGTTAGAGACAGAGAGGGACAGGGTGTGTTAGAGACAGAGAGGGACAGTGTGTGTTAGAGAGAGAGACTGTGTGTTAGAGAGAGAGAGATGGAAAGAGAGACAGTGTGTGTCAGAGAGGGAGAGACAGTGTGTGTTAGAGAGAGAGACAGTGTGTGTTAGAGAGAGAGAGATGGAAAGAGAGACAGTGTGTGTCAGAGAGGGAGAGACAGTGTGTGTTAGAGAGAGAGAGACAGTGTGTGTTAGAGAGAGAGAGACAGTGTGTGTTAGAGAGAGAGACTGTGTGTTAGAAAGAGAGAGAGAGACAGTGTGTGTTAGAGTGAGAGAGACTGTGTGTGTTAGAGAGAGGGAGAGAGACAGTGTGTGTTAGAGAGAGAGAGAGAGACAGTGTGTGTCAGAGAGAGACAGTGTGTGTTGGAGAGAGAGACAGTGTGTTAGAGAGAGAGACGGTGTGTGTTAGAGAGAGAGAGATGGAGAGAGAGACAGTGTGTGTCAGAGTGGGAGAGACAGTGTGTGTCAGAGATGGAGAGACAATGTGTGTCAGAGAGAGAGAGAGAGAGAGACTGTGTTAGAGAGAGAGAGAGAGAGACACAGTGTGTGTTAGAGAGACAGTGTGTGTCAGAGAGAGAGAGAGACAGTGTGTGTCAGAGAGAGAGAGAGACAGTGTGTGTCAGAGAGAGAGAGAGAGTGTGTGTGTCAGGGAGAGAGAGAGAGAGAGTGTGTGTGTCAGGGAGAGAGAGAGAGACAGTGTGTGTCAGAGAGAGAGAGAGACAGTGTGTGTTAGAGAGAGAGAGAGAGACAGTGTATATTAGAGAGAGAGACAGTGTGTGTTAGAGAGAGAGACAGTGTGTGTCAGAGAGAGAGAGAGACAGTGTGTGTTAGAGAGAGAAAGAGAGAGACAGTGTGTGTTAGAGAGAGAGAGAGAGAGACAGTGTGTGTTAGAGAGAGAGAGAGAGAGACAGTGTGTGTTAGAGAGAGAGAGACAGTGTGTGTTAGAGAGAGAGAGACAGTGTGTGTTAGAGAGAGAGAGACAGTGTGTGTTAGAGAGAGAGAGACAATGTGTGTTAGAGAGAGAGAGACAATGTGTGTTAGAGAGAGAGAGACAGTGTGTGTTAGAGAGAGAGAGTGTGTGTTAGAGAGAGAGAGAGAGTGTGTGTTAGAGAGAGAGAGACAGTGTGTGTTAGAGAGAGAGAGAGAGTGTGTGTTAGAGAGAGAGAGACAATGTGTGTTAGAGAGAGAGAGACAGTGTGTGTTAGAGAGAGAGAGTGTGTGTTAGAGAGAGAGAGAGAGTGTGTGTTAGAGAGAGAGAGAGAGTGTGTGTTAGAGAGAGAGAGAGAGTGTGTGTTAGAGAGAGAGAGAGAGTGTGTGTTAGAGAGAGAGAGAGAGAGTGTGTGTTAGAGAGAGAGAGACAGTGTGTGTTAGAGAGAGAGAGACAGTGTGTGTTAGAGAGAGAGAGAGAGACAGTGTGTGTTGGAGAGAGAGAGAGAGACAGTGTGTGTTGGAGAGAGAGAGAGAGGCAGTGTGTGTTGGAGAGAGAGTGAGAGACAGTGCGTGTTGGAGAGAGAGAGAGAGACAGTGCGTGTTGGAGAGAGAGAGAGAGACAGTGCGTGTTGGAGAGAGAGAGAGAGACAGTGCGTGTTGGAGAGAGAGAGAGAGACAGTGCGTGTTGGAGAGAGAGAGAGAGACAGTGCGTGTTAGAGAGAGAGAGAGAGACAGTGCGTGTTAGAGAGAGAGAGAGAGACAGTGCGTGTTAGAGAGAGAGAGAGAGACAGTGTGTGTTAGAGAGAGAGAGAGAGACAGTGTGTGTTAGAGAGAGAGAGAGAGAGACAGTGTGTGTTAGAGAGAGAGAGAGAGACAGTGTGTGTTAGAGAGAGAGACAGTGTGTGTTGGAGAGAGAGAGAGAGAGAGACAGTGTGTGTTGGAGAGAGAGAGAGAGACAGTGTGTGTTGGAGAGAGAGAGAGAGACTGCGTGTTGGAGAGAGAGAGAGAGACAGTGCGTGTTGGAGAGAGAGTGAGAGACAGTGCGTGTTGGAGAGAGAGTGAGAGACAGTGCGTGTTGGAGAGAGAGAGAGAGACAGTGCGTGTTGGAGAGAGAGAGAGAGACAGTGCGTGTTGGAGAGAGAGAGAGAGACAGTGCGTGTTAGAGAGAGAGAGAGAGACAGTGTGTGTTAGAGAGAGAGAGAGAGACAGTGCGTGTTGGAGAGAGAGAGAGAGACAGTGTGTGTTAGAGAGAGAGACAGTGTGTGTTAGAGAGAGAGACAGTGTGTGTTAGAGAGAGAGACAGTGTGTGTTAGAGAGAGAGAGAGACAATGTGTGTTAGAGAGAGACAGTGTATATTAGAGAGAGAGACAGTGTGTGTTAGAGAGAGAGAGACAGTGTGTGTTAGAGAGAGAGAGACAGTGTGTGTTAGAGAGAGAGACAGTGTGTGTTAGAGGGAGAGACAGTGTGTGTTAGAGAGAGAGAGAGAGAGACAGTGTGTGTTAGAGAGAGAGAGACAGTGTGTGTCAGAGAGGGAGAGACTGTGTGTTAGAGAGAGAGAGAGAGAGAGAGAGAGACTGTGTTAGAGAGAGAGAGAGAGAGACACAGTGTGTGTTAGAGAGACAGTGTGTGTCAGAGAGAGAGAGAGACAGTGTGTGTCAGAGAGAGAGAGAGACAGTGTGTGTCAGAGAGAGAGAGAGACAGTGTGTGTCAGAGAGAGAGAGAGACAGTGTGTGTCAGAGAGAGAGAGAGAGTGTGTGTTAGAGAGAGAGAGACAGTGTGTGTTAGAGAGAGAGAGACAGTGTGTGTTAGAGAGAGAGAGTGTGTGTTAGAGAGAGAGAGAGAGTGTGTGTTAGAGAGAGAGAGACAGTGTGTGTTAGAGAGAGAGAGACAGTGTGTGTTAGAGAGAGAGAGAGAGACAGTGTGTGTTAGAGAGAGAGAGAGAGACAGTGTGTGTTAGAGAGAGAGAGAGACAGTGTGTGTTAGAGAGAGAGAGAGAGAGACAGTGTGTGTTAGAGAGAGAGACAGTGTGTGTTCGAGAGAGAGAGAGAGAGACAGTGTGTGTTATAGAGAGAGAGAGAGAGACAGTGTGTGTTATAGAGAGAGAGACAGTGTGTGTTATAGAGAGAGAGACAGTGTGTGTTATAGAGAGAGAGACAGTGTGTGTTATAGAGAGAGAGACAGTGTGTGTTATAGAGAGAGAGACAGTGTGTGTTAGAGAGAGAGAGACAGTGTGTGTTAGAGAGAGAGAGTGTGTGTTAGAGAGAGAGAGAGAGAGTGTGTGTTAGAGAGAGAGAGAGTGTGTGTTAGAGAGAGAGAGAGAGTGTGTGTGAGAGAGAGAGAGAGACAGTGTGTTAGAGAGAGAGAGACAGTGTGTTAGAGAGAGAGACAGTGTGTTAGAGAGAGAGAGACAGTGTGTTAGAGAGAGAGAGACAGTGTGTTAGAGAGAGAGAGACAGTGTGTTAGAGAGAGAGAGACAGTGTGTTAGAGAGAGAGAGACAGTGTGTTAGAGAGAGAGAGAGAGAGACAGTGTGTGTTAGAGAGAGAGACAGTGTGTTAGAGAGAGAGAGAGAGAGACAGTGTGTGTTAGAGAGAGAGACAGTGTGTGTTAGAGAGAGAGAGAGAGACAGTGTGTGTTTGAGAGAGAGAGACAGTGTGTTAGAGAGAGAGAGACAGTGTGTTAGAGAGAGAGAGAGAGAGACAGTGTGTGTTAGAGAGAGAGACAGTGTGTGTTAGAGAGAGAGAGAGAGAGACAGTGTGTGTTAGAGAGAGAGAGAGAGAGACAGTGTGTGTTAGAGAGAGAGAGAGAGAGACAGTGTGTGTTAGAGAGAGAGAGAGAGAGACAGTGTGTTAGAGAGAGAGAGACAGTGTGTTAGAGAGAGAGACAGTGTGTGTTAGAGAGAGAGAGAGAGAGACAGTGTGTGTTAGAGAGAGAGAGAGAGAGACAGTGTGTGTTAGAGAGAGAGAGAGAGAGACAGTGTGTGTTAGAGAGAGAGAGAGAGAGACAGTGTGTTAGAGAGAGAGAGACAGTGTGTGTCAGAGAGGGAGAGAGAGACAGTGTGTGTTAGAGAGAGAGAGACAGTGTGTGTTAGAGAGAGAGAGACAGTGTGTGTTAGAGAGAGAGAGACAGTGTGTGTTAGAGAGAGAGAGACAGTGTGTGTTAGAGAGAGAGAGACAGTGTGTGTTAGAGAGAGAGAGACAGTGTGTGTTAGAGAGAGAGAGACAGTGTGTGTTAGAGAGAGAGAGACAGTGTGTGTTAGAGAGAGAGAGAGACAGTGTGTGTTAGAGAGAGAGAGAGAGACAGTGTGTGTTAGAGAGAGAGAGAGACAGTGTGTGTTAAGAGAGAGAGACACTGTGTGTTAAGAGAGAGAGAGACAGTGTGTGTTAGAGAGAGAGAGAGAGACAGTGTGTGTTAGAGAGAGAGAGAGACAGTGTGTGTTAGAGAGAGAGAGAGACAGTGTGTGTTAGAGAGAGAGAGAGACAGTGTGTGTTAGAGAGAGAGAGAGACAGTGTGTGTTAGAGAGAGAGACAGTGTGTGTTAGAGAGAGGGACAGTGTGTGTTAGAGAGAGAGACAGTGTGTGTTAGAGAGAGAGACAGTGTGTGTTAGAGTGAGAGAGACTGTGTGTGTTAGAGAGAGAGAGAGAGACAGTGTGTGTTAGAGAGAGAGAGAGAGACAGTGTGTGTTAGAGACGGAGAGGGACAGGGTGTGTTAGAGACAGAGAGGGACAGTGTGTGTTAGAGAGAGAGACTGTGTGTTAGAGAGAGAGAGATGGAAAGAGAGACAGTGTGTGTCAGAGAGGGAGAGACAGTGTGTGTTAGAGAGAGAGACAGTGTGTGTTAGAGAGAGAGAGATGGAAAGAGAGACAGTGTGTGTTAGAGAGAGAGAGAGACAGTGTGTGTCAGCGAGAGAGAGACAGTGTGTGTTAAGAGAGAGAGACACTGTGTGTTAAGAGAGAGAGAGACAGTGTGTGTTAGAGAGAGAGAGAGAGACAGTGTGTGTTAGAGAGAGAGAGAGAGACAGTGTGTGTTAGAGAGAGAGAGAGACAGTGTGTGTTAGAGAGAGAGAGAGACAGTGTGTGTTAGAGAGAGAGAGAGACAGTGTGTGTTAGAGAGAGGGACAGTGTGTGTTAGAGAGAGGGACAGTGTGTGTTAGAGAGAGAGACAGTGTGTGTTAGAGTGAGAGAGACTGTGTGTGTTAGAGAGAGGGAGAGACAGTGTGTGTTAGAGAGAGAGAGAGAGACAGTGTGTGTTAGAGAGAGAGAGAGAGAGACAGTGTGTGTTAGAGACGGAGAGGGACAGGGTGTGTTAGAGACAGAGAGGGACAGTGTGTGTTAGAGAGAGAGACTGTGTGTTAGAGAGAGAGAGATGGAAAGAGAGACAGTGTGTGTCAGAGAGGGAGAGACAGTGTGTGTTAGAGAGAGAGACAGTGTGTGTTAGAGAGAGAGAGATGGAAAGAGAGACAGTGTGTGTCAGAGAGGGAGAGACAGTGTGTGTCAGAGAGGGAGAGACAGTGTGTGTTAGAGAGAGAGAGACAGTGTGTGTTAGAGAGAGAGAGACAGTGTGTGTTAGAGAGAGAGACTGTGTGTTAGAAAGAGAGAGAGAGACAGTGTGTGTTAGAGTGAGAGAGACTGTGTGTGTTAGAGAGAGGGAGAGAGACAGTGTGTGTTAGAGAGAGAGAGAGAGACAGTGTGTGTCAGAGAGAGACAGTGTGTGTTGGAGAGAGAGACAGTGTGTTAGAGAGAGAGACGGTGTGTGTTAGAGAGAGAGAGATGGAGAGAGAGACAGTGTGTGTCAGAGTGGGAGAGACAGTGTGTGTCAGAGATGGAGAGACAGTGTGTGTCAGAGAGAGAGAGAGAGAGAGAGAGAGAGAGACACAGTGTGTGTTAGAGAGACAGTGTGTGTCAGAGAGAGAGAGAGACAGTGTGTGTCAGAGAGAGAGAGAGTGTGTGTGTCAGAGAGAGAGAGAGAGACAGTGTGTGTCAGAGAGAGAGAGAGACAGTGTGTGTTAGAGAGAGAGAGAGAGACAGTGTATATTAGAGAGAGAGACAGTGTGTGTTAGAGAGAGAGACAGTGTGTGTTAGAGAGTGAGAGAGACAGTGTGTGTTAGAGAGAGAGAGAGACAGTGTGTGTCAGAGAGAGAGAGAGACAGTGTGTGTCAGAGAGAGAGAGAGACAGTGTGTGTTAGAGAGAGAAAGAGAGAGACAGTGTGTGTTAGAGAGAGAGAGAGAGAGAGACAGTGTGTGTTAGAGAGAGAGAGACAGTGTGTGTTAGAGAGAGAGAGACAGTGTGTGTTAGAGAGAGAGAGACAGTGTGTGTTAGAGAGAGAGAGTGTGTGTTAGAGAGAGAGAGAGAGTGTGTGTTAGAGAGAGAGAGAGAGTGTGTGTTAGAGAGAGAGAGACAGTGTGTGTTAGAGAGAGAGAGACAGTGTGTGTTAGAGAGAGAGAGACAGTGTGTGTTAGAGAGAGAGAGACAGTGTGTGTTAGAGAGAGAGAGAGAGAGAGACAGTGTGTGTTAGAGAGAGAGACAGTGTGTGTTGGAGAGAGAGAGAGAGAGACAGTGTGTGTTGGAGAGAGAGAGGGAGACAGTGTGTGTTGGAGAGAGAGAGGGAGACAGTGTGTGTTGGAGAGAGAGAGAGAGAGACAGTGTGTGTTGGAGAGAGAGAGAGAGAGACAGTGTGTGTTGGAGAGAGAGAGAGAGACAGTGTGTGTTGGAGAGAGAGAGAGAGACAGTGCGTGTTAGAGAGAGAGAGAGAGACAGTGCGTGTTAGAGAGAGAGAGAGAGACAGTGCGTGTTAGAGAGAGAGAGAGAGACAGTGCGTGTTAGAGAGAGAGAGAGAGACAGTGTGTGTTAGAGAGAGAGAGAGAGACAGTGTGTGTTAGAGAGAGAGAGAGAGACAGTGTGTGTTAGAGAGAGAGAGAGAGACAGTGTGTGTTAGAGAGAGAGACAGTGTGTGTTAGAGAGAGACAGTGTATATTAGAGAGAGAGACAGTGTGTGTTAGAGAGAGAGAGACAGTGTGTGTTGGAGAGAGAGACAGTGTGTGTTGGAGAGAGAGACAGTGTGTGTCAGAGAGAGAGAGAGAGAGAGAGAGAGAGAGACTGTGTTAGAGAGAGAGAGAGAGAGACACAGTGTGTGTTAGAGAGACAGTGTGTGTCAGAGAGAGAGACAGTGTGTGTCAGAGAGAGAGAGAGAGACAGTGTGTGTCAGAGAGAGAGAGAGACAGTGTGTGTTAGAGAGAGAGAGAGAGACAGTGTGTGTTAGAGAGAGAGACAGTGTGTGTTAGAGAGAGAGAGAGACAGTGTGTGTTAGAGAGAGAGAGAGACAGTTTGTGTTAGAGAGAGAGAGAGAGACAGTGTGTGTTAGAGAGAGAGAGAGAGACAGTGTGTGTCAGAGAGAGAGAGAGACAGTGTGTCAAAGAGAGAGAGAGAGACAGTGTGTGTCAGAGAGAGAGAGAGACAGTGTGTGTTAGAGAGAGAAAGAGAGAGACAGTGTGTGTTAGAGAGAGAGAGAGAGAGACAGTGTGTGTTAGAGAGAGAGAGAGAGAGAGAGACACAGTGTGTGTTAGAGAGACAGTGTGTGTCAGAGAGCGAGAGAGACAGTGTGTGTCAGAGAGAGAGAGAGTGTGTGTGTCAGAGAGAGAGAGAGAGACAGTGTGTGTCAGAGAGAGAGAGAGACAGTGTGTGTTAGAGAGAGAGAGAGAGAGACAGTGTATATTAGAGAGAGAGACAGTGTGTGTTAGAGAGAGAGAGAGTGTGTGTTAGAGAGTGAGAGAGACAGTGTGTGTTAGAGAGAGAGAGAGACAGTGTGTGTCAGAGAGAGAGAGAGACAGTGTGTGTCAGAGAGAGAGAGAGACAGTGTGTGTTAGAGAGAGAAAGAGAGAGACAGTGTGTGTTAGAGAGAGAGAGAGAGAGAGACAGTGTGTGTTAGAGAGAGAGAGACAGTGTGTGTTAGAGAGAGAGAGACAGTGTGTGTTAGAGAGAGAGAGACAGTGTGTGTTAGAGAGAGAGAGACAGTGTGTGTTAGAGAGAGACAGTGTGTGTTAGAGAGAGAGAGAGAGTGTGTGTTAGAGAGAGAGAGAGAGTGTGTGTTAGAGAGAGAGAGAGAGTGTGTGTTAGAGAGAGAGAGAGAGTGTGTGTTAGAGAGAGAGAGACAGTGTGTGTTAGAGAGAGAGAGACAGTGTGTGTTAGAGAGAGAGAGACAGTGTGTGTTAGAGAGAGAGAGAGAGAGAGACAGTGTGTGTTACAGAGAGAGACAGTGTGTGTTGGAGAGAGAGAGAGAGAGACAGTGTGTGTTGGAGAGAGAGAGGGAGACAGTGTGTGTTGGAGAGAGAGAGGGAGACAGTGTGTGTTGGAGAGAGAGAGAGAGAGACAGTGTGTGTTGGAGAGAGAGAGAGAGAGACAGTGTGTGTTGGAGAGAGAGAGAGAGACAGTGTGTGTTGGAGAGAGAGAGAGAGACAGTGCGTGTTAGAGAGAGAGAGAGAGACAGTGCGTGTTAGAGAGAGAGAGAGAGACAGTGCGTGTTAGAGAGAGAGAGAGAGACAGTGCGTGTTAGAGAGAGAGAGAGAGACAGTGCGTGTTAGAGAGAGAGAGAGAGACAGTGCGTGTTAGAGAGAGAGAGAGAGACAGTGTGTGTTAGAGAGAGAGAGAGAGACAGTGTGTGTTAGAGAGAGAGACAGTGTGTGTTAGAGAGAGAGACAATGTGTGTTAGAGAGAGACAGTGTATATTAGAGAGAGAGACAGTGTGTGTTAGAGAGAGAGACAGTGTGTGTTGGAGAGAGAGACAGTGTGTGTCAGAGAGAGAGAGAGAGAGAGAGAGAGAGAGACTGTGTTAGAGAGAGAGAGAGAGAGACACAGTGTGTGTTAGAGAGACAGTGTGTGTCAGAGAGAGAGACAGTGTGTGTCAGAGAGAGAGAGAGACAGTGTGTGTCAGAGAGAGAGAGAGACAGTGTGTGTTAGAGAGAGAGAGAGAGACAGTGTGTGTTAGAGAGAGAGACAGTGTGTGTTAGAGAGAGAGACAGTGTGTGTTAGAGAGAGAGAGAGACAGTGTGTGTTAGAGAGAGAGAGAGACAGTGTGTGTTAGAGAGAGAGAGAGACAGTGTGTGTTAGAGAGAGAGAGAGACAGTGTGTGTTAGAGAGAGAGAGAGACAGTGTGTGTTAGAGAGAGAGAGAGACAGTGTGTGTTAGAGAGACAGTGTGTGTTAGAGAGAGAGAGAGACAGTTTGTGTTAGAGAGAGAGAGAGAGACAGTGTGTGTCAGAGAGAGAGAGAGACAGTGTGTCAAAGAGAGAGAGAGAGACAGTGTGTGTCAGAGAGAGAGAGAGACAGTGTGTGTTAGAGAGAGAAAGAGAGAGACAGTGTGTGTTAGAGAGAGAGAGAGAGAGACAGTGTGTGTTAGAGAGAGAGAGAGAGACAGTGTGTGTTAGAGAGAGAGAGACAGTGTGTGTTAGAGAGAGAGAGACAGTGTGTGTTAGAGAGAGAGACAGTGTGTGTTGGAGAGAGAGACATTGTGTGTTGGAGAGAGAGACAGTGTGTGTTGGAGAGAGAGACAGTGTGTGTTGGAGAGAGAGACATTGTGTGTTGGAGAGAGAGACAGTGTGTGTTGGAGAGAGAGACATTGTGTGTTGGAGAGAGAGACATTGTGTGTTGGAGAGAGAGACAGTGTGTGTTGGAGAGAGAGACAGTGTGTGTTGGAGAGAGAGACAGTGTGTGTTGGAGAGAGAGACAGTGTGTGTTGGAGAGAGAGACAGTGTGTGTTGGAGAGAGAGACAGTGTGTGTTGGAGAGAGAGACAGTGTGTGTTGGAGAGAGAGACAGTGTGTGTTGGAGAGAGAGACAGTGTGTGTTGGAGAGAGAGACAGTGTGTGTTGGAGAGAGAGACAGTGTGTGTTGGAGAGAGAGACAGTGTGTGTTGGAGAGAGAGACAGTGTGTGTTGGAGAGAGAGACAGTGTGTGTTGGAGAGAGAGACAGTGTGTGTTGGAGAGAGAGACAGTGTGTGTTGGAGAGAGAGACAGTGTGTGTTGGAGAGAGAGACAGTGTGTGTTGGAGAGAGAGACAGTGTGTGTTGGAGAGAGAGACGGTGTGTTGGAGAGAGAGACGGTGTGTTGGAGAGAGAGACGGTGTGTTGGAGAGAGAGACGGTGTGTTGGAGAGAGAGACGGTGTGTTGGAGAGAGAGACGGTGTGTTGGAGAGAGAGACGGTGTGTTGGAGAGAGAGACGGTGTGTTGGAGAGAGAGACGGTGTGTTGGAGAGAGAGACGGTGTGTTGGAGAGAGAGACGGTGTGTTGGAGAGAGAGACGGTGTGTTGGAGAGAGAGACGGTGTGTTGGAGAGAGAGACGGTGTGTTGGAGAGAGAGACGGTGTGTTGGAGAGAGAGACGGTGTGTTGGAGAGAGAGACGGTGTGTTGGAGAGAGAGAGACGGTGTGTTGGAGAGAGAGAGACAGTGTGTGTTGGAGAGAGAGAGACAGTGTGTTGGAGAGAGAGACGGTGTGTTGGAGAGAGAGACGGTGTGTTGGAGAGAGAGACGGTGTGTTGGAGAGAGAGAGACGGTGTGTTGGAGAGAGAGAGACAGTGTGTGTTGGAGAGAGAGAGACAGTGTGTGTTAGAGAGAGAGAGACAGTGTGTGTTAGAGAGAGAGAGACAGTGTGTGTCAGAGACAGTGTGTGTCAGAGAGAGAGACAGTGTGTGTCAGAGAGAGAGACAGTGTGTGTTAGAGAGAGAGACAGTGTGTGTTATAGAGAGGGAGAGAGAGAGAGACAGTGTGTGTTATAGAGAGAGAGAGAGAGAGAGACAGTGTGTGTTAGAGAGAGAGAGAGAGAGAGAGACAGTGTGTGTTATAGAGAGGGAGAGAGAGAGAGACAGTGTGTGTTAGAGAGGGAGAGAGAGAGACAGTGTGTGTTAGAGAGAGAGACAGTGTGTGTTAGAGAGAGAGACAGTGTGTGTTAGAGAGAGAGAGAGAGCGAGACAGTGTGTGTTAGAGAGAGAGAGAGAGACAGTGTGTGTTATAGAGAGAGAGAGAGAGAGAGACAGTGTGTGTTAGAGAGAGAGAGAGAGAGACAGTGTGTGTCAGAGAGAGAGAGAGACAGTGTTAGAGAGGGAGAGACAGTGTGTGTCAGAGAGAGAGAGAGACAGTGTGTGTTGGAGAGAGAGACAGTGTGTGTTGGAGAGAGACAGTGTGTGTTGGAGAGAGAGACAGTGTGTGTTGGAGAGAGAGACAGTGTGTGTTGGAGAGAGAGACAGTGTGTGTTGGAGAGAGACAGTGTGTGTTGGAGAGAGAGACGGTGTGTTGGAGAGAGAGACGGTGTGTTGGAGAGAGAGACGGTGTGTTGGAGAGAGAGACGGTGTGTTGGAGAGAGAGACGGTGTGTTGGAGAGAGAGACGGTGTGTTGGAGAGAGAGACGGTGTGTGTTAGAGAGAGAGAGACAGTGTGTGTTAGAGAGAGAGAGAGACAGTGTGTGTTAGAGAGAGAGAGACAGTGTGTGTTAGAGAGAGAGAGACAGTGTGTGTTAGAGAGAGAGAGACAGTGTGTGTTAGAGAGAGAGAGACAGTGTGTGTTAGAGAGAGAGAGACAGTGTGTGTTAGAGAGAGAGAGACAGTGTGTGTTAGAGAGAGAGAGAGACAGTGTTAGAGAGGGAGAGACAGTGTGTGTTAGAGAGAGAGAGAGAGACAGTGTGTGTTAGAGAGAGAGAGACAGTGTGTGTTAGAGAGAGAGCGAGACTGTGTGTTAGAGAGAGCGAGACAGTGTGTGTTCGAGAGAGAGAGACAGTGTGTGTTAGAGAGAGAGAGAGAAACAGTGTGTGTTAGAGAGAGAGAGAGAGACAGTGTGTGTTAGAGAGAGAGAGAGAGAGACAGAGTGTGTCAGAGAGAGAGAGACAGTGTGTCAGAGAGAGAGAGACAGTGTGTCAGAGAGAGAGAGACAGTGTGTCAGAGAGAGAGAGACAGTGTGTGTCAGAGAGAGACAGTGTGTGTCAGAGAGAGACAGTGTGTGTCAGAGAGAGACACTGTGTTAGAGAGAGAGATACAGTGTGTGTTAGAGAGAGAGAGAGAGAGAGAGACAGTGTGTGTTAGAGAGAGAGAGAGACAGTGTGTGTCAGAGAGAGAGAGAGAGACAGTGCGTGTTGGAGAGAGAGACGGTGTGTTGGAGAGAGAGACGGTGTGTTAGAGAGAGAGACGGTGTGTTAGAGAGAGAGACGGTGTGTTAGAGAGAGAGACGGTGTGTTAGAGAGAGAGACGGTGTGTTAGAGAGAGAGAGAGACGGTGTGTTAGAGAGAGAGAGAGACGGTGTGTTAGAGAGAGAGAGAGACAGTGTGTGTTAGAGAGAGAGAGAGACAGTGTGTGTCAGAGAGAGAGAGAGAGAGAGACAGTATGTGTTAGAGAGAGAGAGACAGTGTGTGTTAGAGAGAGAGAGACAGTGTGTGTTGGAGAGAGAGACAGTGTGTGTTGGAGAGAGAGACAGTGTGTGTTGGAGAGAGAGACAGTGTGTGTTGGAGAGAGAGACAGTGTGTGTTGGAGAGAGAGACAGTGTGTGTTGGAGAGAGAGACAGTGTGTGTTGGAGAGAGAGACAGTGTGTGTTGGAGAGAGAGACAGTGTGTGTTGGAGAGAGAGACAGTGTGTGTTGGAGAGAGAGACAGTGTGTGTTGGAGAGAGAGACAGTGTGTGTTGGAGAGAGAGACAGTGTGTGTTGGAGAGAGATGGAGAGAGAGACAGTGTGTGTCAGAGAGAGAGACAGTGTGTGTTAGAGAGAGAGAGAGAGACAGTGTGTGTTAGAGAGAGAGAGACAGTGTGTGTTAGAGAGAGAGAGACAGTGTGTGTTAGAGAGAGAGACAGTGTGTGTTAGAGAGAGAGAGAGACAGTGTGTGTTAGAGAGAGAGACAGTGTGTGTTAGAGAGAGAGAGAGAGAGACAGTGTGTGTTAGAGAGAGAGAGAGAGAGACAGTGTGTGTTAGAGAGAGAGAGAGAGACAGTGTGTGTTAGAGAGAGAGCGATACAGTGTGTGTTAGAGAGAGCGATACAGTGTGTGTTAGAGAGAGCGAGACAGTGTGTGTTAGAGAGAGAGAGACAGTATGTGTTAGAGAGAGAGAGAGACAGTGTGTGTTAGAGAGAGAGACAGTGTGTGTTAGAGAGAGAGACAGTGTGTGTTAGAGAGAGAGACAGTGTGTGTTAGAGAGAGAGACAGTGTGTGTTAGAGAGAGAGAGACAGTGTGTGTTAGAGAGAGAGACAGTGTGTGTTAGAGAGAGAGACAGTGTGTGTTAGAAAGAGAGACAGTGTGTGTTAGAGAGAGAGAGACAGTGTGTGTTAGAGAGAGAGAGAGACAGTGTGTGTTAGAGAGAGAGACAGTGTGTGTTAGAGAGAGAGCGATACAGTGTGTGTTAGAGAGAGCGAGACAGTGTGTTAGAGAGAGAGAGAGACAGTGTGTGTTAGAGAGAGAGAGAGACAGTGTGTGTTAGAGAGAGAGAGAGAGACAGTGTGTGTTAGAGAGAGAGAGAGAGACAATGTGTGTTAGAGAGAGAGAGAGACAATGTGTGTTAGAGAGAGAGAGAGAGACAGTGTGTGTTAGAGAGAGAGACGGTGTGTGTTAGAGAGAGTGAGACAGTGTGTGTTAGAGAGAGAGAGACAGTGTGTGTTAGAGAGAGAGAGACAGTGTGTGTCAGAGAGAGAGAGACAGTGTGTGTTGGAGAGAGAGACAGTGTGTGTTGGAGAGAGAGACAGTGTGTGTTGGAGAGAGAGACAGTGTGTGTTGGAGAGAGAGACAGTGTGTGTTGGAGAGAGAGACAGTGTGTGTTGGAGAGAGAGACAGTGTGTGTTGGAGAGAGAGACAGTGTGTGTTGGAGAGAGAGACAGTGTGTGTTGGAGAGAGAGACAGTGTGTGTTGGAGAGAGAGACAGTGTGTGTTGGAGAGAGAGACAGTGTGTGTTGGAGAGAGGGAGACAGTGTGTGTTGGAGAGAGAGAGAGAGAGACAGTGTGTGTTAGAGAGAGAGAGAGAGAGAGACAGTGTGTGTCAGAGAGGGAGAGACAGTGTGTGTCAGAGAGAGAGAGAGAGACAGTGTGTGTTAGAGAGAGAGAGACAGTGTGTGTTAGAGAGAGAGAGACAGTGTGTGTTAGAGAGAGAGAGACAGTGTGTGTTAGAGAGAGAGAGACAGTGTGTGTTAGAGAGAGAGAGACCGTGTGTGTTAGAGAGAGAGAGACCGTGTGTGTTAGAGAGAGAGAGACCGTGTGTGTTAGAGAGAGAGAGACAGTGTGTGTTAGAGAGAGAGAGACAGTGTGTGTCAGAGAGGGAGAGAGAGAGAGACAGTGTGTGTCAGAGAGAGAGACAGTGTGTGTTAGAGAGAGAGAGAGACAGTGTGTGTCAGAGAGAGAGAGAGAGAGACAGTGTTAGAGAGAGAGAGAGAGAGGGAGAGACAGTGTGTGTCAGAGAGAGAGAGACCGTGTTAGAGAGGGAGAGACTGTGTGTGTCAGAGAGAGAGAGAGAGAGAGAGACAGTGTGTGTTAGAGAGAGAGAGACAGTGTGTGTCAGAGAGAGAGACAGTGTGTGTTAGACAGAGAGACAGTGTGTGTTAGAGAGAGAGACAGTGTGTGTTAGACAGAGAGACAGTGTGTGTTAGAGAGAGAGACAGTGTGTCAGAGAGAGACAGTGTGTGTTGGAGAGAGAGAGAGAGAGAGACAGTGTGTGTTAGAGAGAGAGAGACAGTGTGTGTCAGAGAGAGAGAGAGAGAGAGAGACTGTGTGTGTCAGAGAGAGAGAGAGAGAGAGAGACTGTGTGTGTCAGAGAGAGAGAGAGAGAGACAGTGTGTGTTAGAGAGAGAGAGAGAGAGAGAGACAGTGTGTGTTATAGAGAGAGAGACAGTGTGTGTTATAGAGAGAGACAGTGTGTGTTAGAGAGGGAGAGAGACAGTGTGTGTTAGAGAGAGAGAGAGAGACAGTGTGTGTTAGAGAGAGAGACAGTGTGTGTTCGAGAGAGAGAGAGAGAGACAGAGTGTGTTATAGAGAGAGAGAGAGAGACAGTGTGTGTTATAGAGAGAGAGAGAGACAGTGTGTGTCAGAGAGAGAGAGACAGTGTGTGTTAGACAGAGAGACAGTGTGTGTCAGAGAGAGAGAGAGAGAGAGAGACTGTGTGTGTCAGAGAGAGAGAGAGAGACAGTGTGTGTTAGAGAGAGAGAGAGAGAGAGAGACAGTGTGTGTTATAGAGAGAGACAGTGTGTGTTAGAGAGGGAGAGAGACAGTATGTGTTAGAGAGAGAGAGAGAGACAGTGTGTGTTAGAGAGAGAGACAGTGTGTGTTATAGAGAGAGAGAGAGAGACAGTGTGTGTTATTGAGAGAGAGAGAGAGACAGTGTGTGTTAGAGAGAGAGACAGTGTGTGTTAGTGAGAGAGACAGTGTGTCAGAGAGAGAGAGAGACAGTGTGTGTCATAGAGAGACAGTGTGTGTCAGAGAGAGACACTGTGTTAGAGAGAGAGAGACAGTGTGTGTTAGAGAGAGAGAGAGAGAGACAGTGTGTGTTAGAGAGAGAGAGACAGTGTGTGTTAGAGAGACAGTGTGTGTCAGAGAGAGAGAGAGAGACAGTGTGTGTTCGAGAGAGAGACAGTGTGTGTTCGAGAGAGAGAGAGAGAGACAGTGTGTGTTCGAGAGAGAGAGAGAGAGACCGTGTGTTCGAGAGAGAGAGAGAGAGACAGTGTGTGTTAGAGAGAGAGAGACAGTGTGTGTTAGAGAGAGAGAGAGAGACAGTGTGTGTTGGAGAGAGAGACAGTGTGTGTTGGAGAGAGAGACAGTGTGTGTTGGAGAGAGAGACAGTGTGTGTTGGAGAGAGAGACAGTGTGTGTTGGAGAGAGAGACAGTGTGTGTTGGAGAGAGAGACAGTGTGTGTTGGAGAGAGAGACAGTGTGTGTTGGAGAGAGAGACAGTGTGTGTTGGAGAGAGAGACAGTGTGTGTTGGAGAGAGAGACAGTGTGTGTTGGAGAGAGAGACAGTGTGTGTTGGAGAGAGAGACAGTGTGTGTTGGAGAGAGAGAGAGAGACAGTGTGTGTTGGAGAGAGAGAGAGAGACAGTGTGTGTTAGAGAGAGAGAGACAGTGTGTGTTAGAGAGAGAGAGAGAGAGACAGTGTGTGTTGGAGAGAGAGACAGTGTGTGTTGGAGAGAGAGACAGTGTGTGTTGGAGAGAGAGACAGTGTGTGTTGGAGAGAGAGACAGTGTGTGTTGGAGAGGGAGAGAGACAGTGTGTGTTGGAGAGGGAGAGAGAGACAGTGTGTGTTATAGAGAGAGAGAGAGAGACAGTGTGTGTTATTGAGAGAGAGAGAGAGACAGTGTGTGTTAGAGAGAGAGACAGTGTGTGTTAGAGAGAGAGACAGTGTGTGTTAGAGAGGGAGAGAGAGACAGTGTGTGTTAGAGGGAGAGACAGTGTGTGTTATAGGGAGAGAGAGAGAGACAGTGTGTGTTATTGAGAGAGAGACAGAGACAGTGTGTGTCAGAGAGTGACAGTGTGTGTCGGAGAGAGTGACAGTGTGTGTCGGAGAGAGTGACAGTGTGTGTCGGAGAGAGTGACAGTGTGTGTCGGAGAGAGTGACAGTGTGTGTCGGAGAGAGTGACAGTGTGTGTCGGAGAGAGTGACAGTGTGTGTCAGAGAGAGTGACAGTGTGTGTCAGAGAGAGTGACAGTGTGTGTCGGGGAGAGAGACAGTGTGTGTTGGGGAGAGAGACAGTGTGTGTTGGAGAGAGAGAGACAGTGTGTGTTAGAGAGGGAGAGAGAGAGAGACAGTGTGTGTCAGAGAGGGAGAGAGAGAGAGACAGTGTGTGTTAGAGAGAGAGACAGTGTGTGTTGGAGAGAGAGACAGTGTGTGTTGGGGAGAGAGAGAGACAGTGTGTGTTAGAGAGAGAGAGACAGTGTGTGTCAGAGAGAGAGAGAGAGAGACAGTGTGTGTTGGAGAGAGAGACAGTGTGTGTTGGAGAGAGAGACAGTGTGTGTTGGAGAGAGAGACAGTGTGTGTTGGAGAGAGAGACAGTGTGTGTTGGAGAGAGAGACAGTGTGTGTTGGAGAGAGAGACAGTGTGTGTTGGAGAGAGAGACAGTGTGTGTTGGAGAGAGAGACAGTGTGTGTTGGAGAGAGAGACAGTGTGTGTTGGAGAGAGAGACAGTGTGTGTTGGAGAGAGAGACAGTGTGTGTTGGAGAGAGAGACAGTGTGTGTTGGAGAGAGAGACAGTGTGTGTTGGAGAGAGAGACAGTGTGTGTTGGAGAGAGAGACAGTGTGTGTTGGAGAGAGAGACAGTGTGTGTTGGAGAGAGAGACAGTGTGTGTTGGAGAGAGAGACAGTGTGTGTTGGAGAGAGAGACAGTGTGTGTTGGAGAGAGAGACAGTGTGTGTTGGAGAGAGAGACAGTGTGTGTTGGAGAGAGAGACAGTGTGTGTTGGAGAGAGAGACAGTGTGTGTTGGAGAGAGAGACAGTGTGTGTTAGAGAGAGAGACAGAGAGACAGTGTGTGTTAGAGAGAGAGAGAGACAGTGTGTGTTAGAGAGAGACAGTGTGTGTTAGAGAGAGAGAGACAGTGTGTGTTAGAGAGAGAGAGACAGTGTGTGTTAGAGAGAGAGACAGTGTGTGTTAGAGAGAGAGACAGTGTGTGTTAGAGAGAGAGACAGTGTGTGTTAGAGAGAGAGACAGTGTGTGTTAGAGAGAGAGACAGTGTGTGTTAGAGAGAGAGACAGTGTGTGTTAGAGAGAGAGAGAGACAGTGTGTATTAGAGAGAGAGAGACAGTGTGTGTTAGAGAGAGAGACAGTGTGTGTTAGAGAGAGAGAGAGACAGTGTGTGTTACAGAGAGAGAGAGAGACAGTGTGTGAGAGAGAGAGAGACAGTGTGTGTTAGAGAGAGAGAGAGACAGTGTGTGAGAGAGAGAGAGACAGTGTGTGTTAGAGAGAGAGAGAGACAGTGTGTGTTAGAGAGAGAGAGAGACAGTGTGTGAGAGAGAGAGAGAGAGAGAGACAGTGTGTGAGAGAGAGAGAGACAGTGTGTGAGAGAGAGAGAGAGACTGTGTGAGAGAGAGAGAGACAGTGTGTGTTAGAGAGAGAGAGAGACAGTGTGTGTTAGAGAGAGAGAGACTGTGTGTGTTAGAGAGAGAGAGTGTGTGTTAGAGAGAGAGAGAGAGTGTGTGTTAGAGAGAGAGAGACAGTGTGTGTTAGAGAGAGAGAGACAGTGTGTGTTAGAGAGAGAGAGAGAGACAGTGTGTGTTAGAGAGAGAGAGAGAGACAGTGTGTGTTAGAGAGAGAGAGAGACAGTGTGTGTTAGAGAGAGAGAGACAGTGTGTGTTAGAGAGAGAGAGAGACAGTGTGTGTTAGAGAGAGAGAGAGAGAGAGACAGTGTGTGTTAGAGAGAGAGAGACAGTGTGTGTTAGAGAGAGAGAGAGAGAGAGACAGTGTGTGTTAGAGAGAGAGAGACAGTGTGTGTTAGAGAGAGAGAGACAGTGTGTGTTAGAGAGAGAGAGACAGTGTGTGTTAGAGAGAGAGAGAGACAGTGTGTGTTAGAGAGAGAGAGAGACAGTGTGTGTTAGAGAGAGAGAGAGACAGTGTGTGTTAGAGAGAGAGAGACAGTGTGTGTTAGAGAGAGAGAGACAGTGTGTGTTAGAGAGAGAGAGAGACAGTGTGTGTTAGAGAGAGAGAGACAGTGTGTGTTAGAGAGAGAGAGACAGTGTGTGAGAGAGAGAGACAGTGTGTGTTGGAGAGAGAGACAGTGTGTGTTGGAGAGAGAGACAGTGTGTGAGAGAGAGAGAGACAGTGTGTGTTAGAGAGAGAGAGACAGTGTGTGAGAGAGAGAGAGACACACACAGACACTGACACAAAGAGAGGAAACGATGGACACAGAGAGGGGGATAGAGAGGGAAACTGAGGGAGAGACAGTGAGAGAGGGGGATAGACACATACACCAACACCGAGAGAGAGAGGGTGGGGGGTTGGGAGTCATTGGTGGAGGGAGGGGGAGGGGGAGAGGGGAGAGGGGCTGCAATGTCTGGGCCCAGTTTAATTTTGTCTGTGTGTGTCTCTCTCTCCCTCCCCCTCCCTCTCCCTCACCTCCCCCATAGGTATCCCCTCCCGAGGGGCTGGGCGTGGGGGTCCTGGTGCCCCCCTGACCCCACGGTTTAGAGGTGAGTGGTGGAGGTGGGGGGGTGGGGGGTGAGTGAGTGACATCTCTGGGGGTGTGGGGTGAGGGAAGGGGAGAGGCCATTTTGGGGTTTCAGTCTCATTTATTAACCGTATCCGTGTCCCTCCATTCCCCCTCCATCCTCCACCCTCCACCCTCCATTTTCCCCCCTCCACTCTCCCTCCATTTTCCCCCCTCCACTCTCCCTCCATTTTCCCCCCCTCCACTCTCCCTCCATTTTCCCCCCTCCACCCTCCCTCCATTTTCCCCCCTCCACCCTCCCTCCATTTTCCCCCTCCACCCTCCATTTTCCCCCTCCACCCTCCATTTTCCCCCCTCCACCCTCCATTTTCCCCCTCCACCCTCCATTTTCCCCCTCCACCCTCCCTCCATTTTCCACCCTCCACCCTCCATTTTCCTCCCTCCATTTTCCCCCTCCACCCTCCATTTTCCCCCTCCACCCTCCATTTTCCCCCTCCACCCTCCCTCCATTTTCCACCCTCCACCCTCCATTTTCCTCCCTCCATTTTCCCCCTCCACTCTCCATTTTCCCCCTCCACCCTCCCTCCATTTTCCCCCTCCACCCTCCCTCCATTTTCCCCCCTCCACCCTCCACCCTCCATTTTCCTCCCTCCATTTTCCCCCTCCACCCTCCATTTTCCCCCTCCACCCTCCATTCCCCCTCCACCCTCCATTTTCCCCCTCCACCCTCCATTTTCCCCTCCACCCTCCCTCCATTTTCCCCCCCTCCACCCTCCACCCTCCATCCTCCATTTTCCTCCCTCCATTTTCCCCCTCCACCCTCCATTCCCCCTCCTCCCTCCATTTTCCCCCTCCACCCTCCATTTTCCCCCCTCCACCCTCCACCCTCCATTTTCCCCCTCCACCCTCCATTTTCCCCCCTCCCCCCTCCATTTTCCCCCTCCCTCTCTTTCACCCTCCCCACCCTGCTTGTCCACCGCCTCCATAACACTACCCTGACCCCCTGCTCTCCCCCCACCCCCACCCCCACCCCCACCCCCACCCCCACCCCCACCAGGTGCGGGAGCGCCACAGAGAGCGACATGGCCTACCCACTTCCTGGAATGGGTAACGACCGAGGCTCCTGGGAGGGTGGGGCACGGGGAGGCTGGGTGGGGGGGGGGTGTTGTGTGGGCGGGCATTGAATGGATGGGGGGGGGTTTTGGTGATGGGTTTGGGGTTGGGTGTGCGAGGGGGAGGGTGTGTTGGTGAGGGAGGGGTGTATTGAATGGGTGGGGGGGGGCTTTGGTGATGGGTTTGGGGTTGGGTGTGCGAGGGGGAGGGGGTGTTGGTGAGGGAGGGGTGTATTGAATGGATGGGGGGGGTTTTGGTGATGGGTTTGGGGTTGGGTGTGCGAGGGGGAGGGGGTGTTGGTGAGGGAGGGGTGCATTGAATGGGTGGGGGGGGGCGTTGGTGATGGGTTTGGGGTTGGGTGTGCGAGGGGGAGGGGGTGTTGGTGAGGGAGGGGTGTATTGAATGGGTGAGGGGGGCTTTGGTGATGGGTTTGGGGTTGGGTGTGCGAGGGGGAGGGGGTGTTGGTGAGGGAGGGGTGCATTGAATGGGTGGGGGGGGGCTTTGGTGATGGGTTTGGGGTTGGGTGTGCGAGGGGGAGGGGGTGTTGGTGAGGGAGGGGTGTATTGAATGGGTGGGGGGGGGCTTTGGTGATGGGTTTGGGGTGGGGTGTGCGAGGGGGAGGGGGTGTTGGTGAGGGAGGGGTGTATTGAATGGGTGGGGGGGGGCTTTGGTGATGGGTTTGGGGTTGGGTGTGCGAGGGGGAGGGGGTGTTGGTGAGGGAGGGGTGTATTGAATGGATGGGGGGGGTTTTGGTGATGGGTTTGGGGTTGGGTGTGCGAGGGGGAGGGGGTGTTGGTGAGGGAGGGGTGCATTGAATGGGTGGGGGGGGCGTTGGTGATGGGTTTGGGGTTGGGTGTGCGAGGGGGAGGGGGTGTTGGTGAGGGAGGGGTGTATTGAATGGGTGAGGGGGGCTTTGGTGATGGGTTTGGGGTTGGGTGTGCGAGGGGGAGGGTGTGTTGGTGAGGGAGGGGTGCATTGAATGGGTGGGGGGGGGCGGGGGGGGCTTTGGTGATGGTTTGGGGTTGGGTGTGCGGAGGGGGAGGGGTGTTGGTGAGGGAGGGGTGCATTGAATGGGTGGGGGGGGGCTTTGGTGATGGGTTTGGGGTTTGGGTGTGCGAGGGGGAGGGGGTGTTGGTGAGGGAGGGGTGTATTGAATGGGTGGGGGGGGGCTTTGGGTGATGGGTTTGGGGTTGGGTGTGCGAGGGGAGGGGGGTGTTGGTGAGGGAGGGTGCATTGAATGGGTGGGGGGGGGCTTTGGTGATGGGTTTGGGGTTGGGTGTGCGAGGGGCGAGGGGGGTGTTGGTGAGGAGGGGGGTATTGAATGGGTGGGGGGGGCTTTGGTGATGGTTTGGGTTGGTGTAGATCTGAGGTGGGGGGGGGGGGGAAGTCCTGCGCTAACAGAGAGTGCAATCGTGCTTCAGAAACGTTCAACATGAAACCTCCCCCCACTTTCGTTTCCAATAAATCTTCCGTCCTCCTGTTGACTCCCTCTCTCTCCGACACTCTCCTTCTCTCTCTGTCTGTCTCTCTCTCTCTCTCTCTCTCTCTCTCTCTCTGTCTCTGTGTCTCCCCTCTCTCTCTCTCCCTCTCCCTCTCCTCTCTCC
>NW_027310900.1:40000-41372 GCF_047496795.1 Chiloscyllium punctatum | reverse complement strand
CTCCGAAGTGCCGGAGGAATTGGGTGAATTGAGCCCGGCAAATGGCCAGCTGTCGTTTTGTGCCTGCAGCCCGAAAACTTTAACTTTGTCTGTCGCGGAAGTCCGGACCGAGAAAAATCCAAACGGTTTTGACCGGACCGAGTTCCAGACCGATGCAGTCAAATTTGGAATTCAGACCCATTCAGTGCCACTTGTAGTTTTTCCGCAGTGAGGTTGGCGGGGTACCCGGAGATATATGGGAACACGATTTTTAGAACAAAATGGCGGCGCGGGACCGTTCTGAAAGGCATCCGAAAAACGGTTCCACGGGCATAGCACTTTAATGACAGGTATGAGTGCATGCCGGAGAGCTCTTGGAAGTCGAATTTTTGACACTTTGTCAATTTTTTGACAGATTTGACAAACTCTTTCTGTCTGTTCTAAGAGTCAGTCAGAGACTTGTGCGGCGGTCTTTTGACACTATTGGAGGGCGGGCAAACCCCACGTTGACTCCGGCCGTCCCTCCACAGGCGCTCGTGTCCAAAATGAAGGCGAGAGACGCGAGTGGCCTGGTTCCCTTGGGTGTTGCCAAGAAGGCTGCGGGCTGACCGTTGCCTGAGCACTCCCTAAAGCCTCTTGTGATGAGAGCAGACCTCGCCTGCCGCACGACCGGCTCTGGGAGTCGTTGGGCCGCTATTTGTGAATAGTCTGGTCCTCCTCTGCCACCCGGACAAGCGCGATGGCTCTGCCGCCCTGCGGTGCTCGTCACCCAGGTTTGGGGAACACGATACTCGTAACAAAAATAAAAGGCGGCTCGGGACCTGCAGGCGAAAGGGGTCCCGTGGTGCTAAGCACGTCGACTTCGGGTCTCGGTGCAAGCCGGAGAGCTCACGGAAGTCTAAAGTTTTCGGCACGTGGTCGAATCTTTTCAAAGGCTTACCCGGCTCTTTCCGTCCATTCTGAGAGTAAGTCAGAGGCCGGTGCGGAGGTCTCTTGACAATCGGAGGGGGTGGTGGCCCTCCGCAGGCGCTCGTGTCGAAAATGAAGGCGAGAGACGCGAGTGGCCTGGTTCCCCTGGGTGTTGCCAGGAAGGCTGCGGGCTGACCCTTGCCTGAGCACTCCCTAAAGCCTCTTGTGATGAGAGCAGACCTCGCGCGCCGCACGACCGGCTCTGGGAGTCGTTGGGCCGCTATCTGTGAATAGTCGGGTCCTCCTCTGCCACCCGGCCAAGTGCGATGGCTCTGCCGCCCTGCGGTGCTCGTCACGCAGGTATGGGGCACACGATGCTCGTAACAGCAAATAAAGGCGGCTCGGGACCTGCAGGCGAAAGGGGTCCCGTGGTGCTTAGCACGTCGACTTCGGGTCTCGGTGCAAGCCGGAGAGCTCACGGAAG
>NW_027310900.1:32500-35000 GCF_047496795.1 Chiloscyllium punctatum | reverse complement strand
CTCGCCGTCACGCCGCCACGTGCACGCGTCAGTGACGCTGCCGAACCGATGGCCGGTGCCCGTTCCCGCCTCTGCTTTTCCTAGGGCAAAGCTGCTGCACGCCTCGTGATACTCCGCGGGCGACATGGTGGCGGTGATCCTGCCTCCGTCGCTGCGGTGCGTTGGGGCACGCATCGCCTCTTGGGCGCCCTGTTTTTTTTCAACCAATAGATGTATGTCTCTGCGGGCCGCACCAGGCTGGTGCTCCCCACAGCTTCACGCCACCCTGCTCCGCCCGCACGCCGGCGTGCAGGTGGCTGCTGCTAAAGGTGGGGAGTGTATGTGCGGTCCGGGTGGCTTTCCTCTGGCGAGGGAGAGACCTTAAGCAAACTCAGAGACAAATCTTGACGGTCGATCACTCGTAAAAATAAAACGTGACAAACTTTGTGTTGGTTCAAGTACGAAAGGATCTCTGTCGGCTTGGGGGTACGCCCGTTTCCGTTTCAACTTGTCTCGCGAGGGTGGTTTCGGGGCCAGCAGGAGAGCTCGTCGGGGTAGCAGGCCCTGCAGCCGTGGTCACCGCCAAACCCCCACAACTCGAGCAAGTGAAAAAAAAGTAACAGGAGCGAAAGCATCTCTGTCGGCTTGGGGGTACGCCCGTTTCCGTTTCAACTTGTCTCGCGAGGGTGGTTTCGGGGCCAGCAGGAGAGCTCGTCGGGGTAGCAGGCCCTGCAGCCGTGGTCACCGCCAAACCCCCACAACTCGAGCAAGTGAAAAAAAAAAGTAACAAATAAGAAAGGATCGTCGGCTTGGGGGTACGCCCGTTTCCGTTTCAACTTGTCTCGCGAGGGTGGTTTCGGGGCCAGCAGGAGAGCTCGTCGGGGTAGCAGGCCCTGCAGCCGTGGTCACCGCCAAACCCCCACAACTCGAGCAAGTGAAAAAAAAAAGTAACAAATAAGAAAGGATCATTATCGGCTGGGGGTACGCCCGTTTCCGATTCACCTTGTCTCGCGGGGGTGGTTTCGGGGCCAGCAGGAGAGCTCGTCGGGGTAGCAGGCCCTGCAGCCGTGGTCACCGCCAAACCCCCACAACTCGAGCAAGTGAAAAAAAAAAGTAACAAATAAGAAAGGATCTCTGTCGGCTTGGGGGTACGCCCGTTTCCGTTTCAACTTGTCTCGCGAGGGTGGTTTCGGGGCCAGCAGGAGAGCTCGTCGGGGTAGCAGGCCCTGCAGCCGTGGTCACCGCCAAATCCCCACAACTCGAGCAAGTGAAAAAAAAAGTAACAAATAAGAAAGGATCGTCGGCTTGGGGGTACGCCCGTTTCCGTTTCAACTTGTCTCGCGAGGGTGGTTTCGGGGCCAGCAGGAGAGCTCGTCGGGGTAGCAGGCCCTGCAGCCGTGGTCACCGCCAAACCCCCCACAACTGTTGGGCGCCTACCTGCGCGGGGCAGGAGGACACTTTCCGATTTCAAATCTCCGTTTGCCGAGTCCACCCCGAACGCACGCGGGCGGGCGGGTTCGCATCACCCTTCGTCACAAGGGGCGAAGCCCGTTCCACCGTCTCGTCAGTAGTGCCGACCGGTCTGTGATCGACGAGGGGAGCCACACCAGGTCCGGCCCTGCTGCTTGGCGGCACCGCGTCGTCGGGAGCTCGCGACAGACGGAGGGTTTCGGTGTACTCTCCAGCCACGGGAAACGAAGCCGGTGATGCAGGCGCCGGTCTTTCGCTCCCAAATCGGCTGGGTTTACATCGTTGCTATCTAGTCACGCTCCCTTCAAACCCGACGGGGTACCTATTCCCCTCACCCGTCTGTGCGTATACAGCCTCTTTGCACTTGCGGGATGGGGGTGGTGGTTTAAAGACTCTCGAGTTGCCGCCCGTCGGTCTCCGAGCTCCGTGCAGTAGTGATCCCCAGCGAACTGCCAGCAGGGCGAACGAGCGATCCCGCTCTCGGTCGGGGCGCCTGGCGTCGATCGGTGGTCGGTGGCTTGCGGGCAAGCTGCGCTGTGAGTGTGGGAACGAGTATGACGAGCCGTTGCCGCGACTCCCAGTCCACCTCGGCGGTGGCTGGGCCGGGCGGGCGTCTGCTCGGGCGAGTGCCGCCCCCGCCTCCTCGCAGGAAGTCCGCTCGCCGACACGCCGCCACGTGCACGCGTCAGTGACGCTGCCGAACCGATGGCCGGTGCCCGTTCCCGCCTCTGCTTTTCCTAGGGCAAAGCTGCTGCACGCCTCGTGATACTAGGCGGGCGACATGGTGGCGGTGATCCTGCCTCCGTCGCTGCGGTGCGTTGGGGCACGCATCGCCTCTTGGGCGCCCTGTCCTCCTCCCCCCAATAGACGTATGTTTCTGCGGGCCGCACCAGGATGGTGCTCCCCATCGCTTCACGCCACCCTGCTCCGCCCGCACGCCGGCGTGCAGGTGGCTGTAGCTCAAGGTGGGGAGCGTATGTGCGGTCCGGGTCGCTTTCCTCTGGCGAGGGAGAGACCTAAAACAAACTCAGACAACTCTTGACGGTGGATC
>NW_027310900.1:25000-27500 GCF_047496795.1 Chiloscyllium punctatum | reverse complement strand
TCAAAGAGGTCGTAATACACTACCCGGTCGATGGGCTGCTGTGCAAACCCTGTAACACGCTCTTTCCAAACGTCGGTCTCTTTGCTAAACATCTGAGGCGCTCGCATCAAACCAAGACCTTCAGAACAAAATGTTCAAGATGCCAGAAGACGGGAGAATTCCACTCGATTGCCTGCCACTACCCCAAATGCAAAGGTCCTTTGCAGACGGCGAGGGGAGAATTTCAATGTGAAGCATGTGAGGCCAACTTCACAACGAAAAGCGGCCTTGGGCAACATGAAAGGCATATGCACCCGGTCTTGAGGAACAACAAGCGCATAGAGGCCGACAAGCCTACAGCAAAGAGAAGGAAAGGAGCATGGTCCGAAGAGGAAGAAAGCCTCTTGGAGCAACTTGAAATAAGCCTCGCTGGAGCAAGATTCATCAATGTCGAGATTGCTAAGGTCATAACAACTAAGACCGCAAAGCAGATCTCAGACAAACGGAGATTGCTTCAGAAGAAACGGCTTACACAGGTAGCAGCCCCGACAACCCCGATAACATCGGAAAGAGAGGAGCACGAGACCAGACCAGAGGAGGATAATGGCTCGACTGCACAAGATGAACAACAAGTCCCATACAAAATCCCGGCCAAACTCCCTAAACACAGGGAAGTTGATGAACACATCAAAAAGGCCGAAGAACTATTGCAGAAAGCCAATGATCCACTCTGTATGGCTCAAGCTCGGGGTTTGGTAGACTGTATTACAGACGAAATATACGGTGGTCATAACGAGAAAAACCCCCGCAGACGGCAAAGAGAGAACAATCGAAAGGCCGAAAAGAAGGGAAACAACAACGGGGCGAAGAAACGTTATGCCACCAAGAAAGCGGCATATAAAGATGCCCAAGAACTATACAGAAACAACAGGCGCCAGCTAGCCAGAAAGTTAATGGGTGCACCAGATACATCCCAATGCCCCATCTCACGAGAGGAACTGGAAACCAAATTCCGTGAGAAATTGTCCAAGGCGAACAACAAAGCGGACATAAGGAACTTTGCTGGTTATGCTGGCCGTGTTGATGACAACCTACTCCTGGGACCAATTGGGGAAGAGGAGGTAGAAGAAGCCCTGAAAGGAATTGACAGACACAGTGCACCAGGGCCAGATGGCAAAAAGCTGAAAGACCTAGAAGCCATCCAGGAGACCGACGCCTCCCGTATACCTCGCCTCTTCACCCTGTGGTTAAAAACAAGATCTATCCCAGAGAGTATGAAAAAGAGCCGGACAGTGCTCATTCCTAAATGTGAGGACAAGGATCGACTAAAGAACCTAGACAACTGGCGCCCCATCACAATCGGGCCAATGCTTCTCCGACTGTTCACTAAAATTATGGCAAAGAGGTTAAGCAAGGCGGTTAACATCAACCCGAGACAGAAAGGGTTCCTGGCAGCCACGCCGGGCTGTAACGAGAATATTGCTATCCTCCAGAATGTCATCAAAGGATCAAAAAAGAACAGAAAGGAGCTAGCCGTTGTCTTTGTCGATCTGGCCAAAGCTTTCGATTCAGTCGGCCACAAACTGCTCATTGGCTCGCTAAAGAGGATGAAAACACCTACGGCCTTCGTGGATCTGATCCGCGACCTCTACACCAATAACACTACGGTGATTGAGGGCAAAGGCAAGCCCACGGAACAGATCAAGATCGAGAGAGGCGTGAAGCAAGGCGATCCGCTTTCACCATTGCTATTCAATATCGCAATCGACCCTCTGATCAGTACCCTGGAGCAGGCAGGCCAGGGAATAACCATGCCGTTTGGAGACAAAACGGTGAAATGTACAGCATTGGCTTTTGCTGATGATATCGCACTACTGAGCAACTCTCACGCTGGGATGCAAGAGAACTTGAAGATCCTCCAGTCTTATTGCGATAAGACAGGCCTAGATATTAATATCAAGAAAACCAAAGGCTTCCACTTCACATGCAAAAGGAAGACCTTCATGTACAATCATGAGGCAAAATGGAGGATAAGAAAAGAAACCATCACATACATCCCACCAGGCGACACAGAGAAATACCTGGGAGCCCGGATAGACCCATGGGCTGGCGTTAAAGAGAGTGAATGGGAGGACAAGCTCAAAACCTGGGTTGAAGGCTTAAGATCAGCGCCTCTCAAACCAACTCAGAGACTGGAGCTTCTCAGAGTGCATGTCATCCCAAGATTGTACTTCCACCTGATACTGACAGAGGCGTCTCAGAACACCTTGGTGAAGCTGGATCAGATCATTCGGAATGCGGTAAAAGAATTCCTACACTTGCCACAACACGTCGCTGACGGTTTACTGTACTCAAAGAACAAGGATGGAGGTCTGGCAATACCAAAGCTCGAGATTCAAATTCCATCTGCAATTATTAGAAAGCGAGAATCTCTGGAGCGCTCAACCGACCCAATCATCAAAGCGTCCTTCCAATTCAGGGAAGAGAGCAATAAGGAAACCATCGAAGAATTTCGATCACT
>NW_027310900.1:7500-20000 GCF_047496795.1 Chiloscyllium punctatum | reverse complement strand
GAGGGACTTTGAGTGTTCGGGGGCGGGGTAGCTCAGCCGGATTTGCCCCGGCGGTTCTGCGGACGGTGTTGACTTCGAGGGCGGACCGGCCCCCGTGTTCAGTCCGAATATCGTGCATTGTTAACGGCGGGAAGTGTTCCAAAAGGGAATGGGATTGAATGTGACTGCTGAAGCCGACTTTGAGACCTGTAACGCGGGTAGCTCAGCCGGATTTGACCCGGCGGTTCTGGCGACGGTCTCGCCTTCGAGGGGGGAGCGCCCCGCGTGTTCAGGCCGAATTTTGTGCATTTCCATCGGCGGGAAGAGGTCCAAACGGGAATGGGATTGAATGTGACTGCTGAAGCCGACATTGAGACCTCTAACGCGGGTAGCTCGGCAGGATTTGACCCGGCGGTTCTGCCGAAGGTCTCACCTTCGAGGGGGGAGCGTCCCGCGTGTTCAGGCCGAATATCGTGCATTGTTAACGGCGGGAAGTGTTCCAAAAGGGAATGGGATTGAATGTGACTGCTGAAGCCGACATTGAGACCTCTAACGCGGGTAGCTCGGCCGGATTTGACCCGGCGGTTCTGGCGACGGTCTCGCCTTCGAGGGGGGAGCGTCCCGCGTGTTCAGGCCGAATTTTGTGCATTTCCATCGGCGGGAAGAGGTCCAAACGGGAATGGGATTGAATGTGACTGCTGAAGCCGACATTGAGACCTCTAACGCGGGTAGCTCGGCCGGATTTGACCCGGCGGTTCTGCCGAAGGTCTCACCTTCGAGGGGGGAGCGTCCCGCGTGTTCAGGCCGAATTTTGTGCATTTCCATCGGCGGGAAGAGGTCCAAACGGGAATGGGATTGAATGTGACTGCTGAAGCCGACATTGAGACCTCTAACGCGGGTAGCTCGGCCGGATTTGACCCGGCGGTTCTGCCGAAGGTCTCACCTTCGAGGGGGGAGCGCCCACCGTGTACAGGCCGATTTTCATGCATTTCCAACCGTGGGAAGGGGTCCGAAAGGGGATGGGGGTGAACGTGACTGCTCAACCCGACTTTGAGACCTGTAACGCGGGTAGCTCAGCCGGATTTGACCCGGCGGTTCTGCCGAAGGTCTCGCCTTCGAGGGGGGAGCGTCCCGCGTGTTCAGGCCGAATTTTGTGCATTTCCATCGGCGGGAAGAGGTCCAAACGGGAATGGGATTGAATGTGACTGCTGAAGCCGACATTGAGACCTCTAACGCGGGTAGCTCGGCCGGATTTGACCCGGCGGTTCTGCCGAAGGTCTCACCTTCGAGGGGGGAGCGTCCCGCCTGTTCAGGCCGAATTTTGTGCATTTCCATCGGCGGGAAGAGGTCCAAACGGGAATGGGATTGAATGTGACTGCTGAAGCCGACATTGAGACCTCTAACGCGGGTAGCTCGGCCGGATTTGACCCGGCGGTTCTGCCGAAGGTCTCACCTTCGAGGGGGGAGCGCCCACCGTGTACAGGCCGATTTTCATGCATTTCCAACCGTGGGAAGGGGTCCGAAAGGGGATGGGGGTGAACGTGACTGCTCAACCCGACTTTGAGACCTGTAACGCGGGTAGCTCAGCCGGATTTGACCCGGCGGTTCTGGCGACGGTCTCGCCTTCGAGGGGGGAGCGTCCCGCGTGTTCAGGCCGAATTTTGTGCATTTCCATCGGCGGGAAGAGGTCCAAACGGGAATGGGATTGAATGTGACTGCTGAAGCCGACATTGAGACCTCTAACGCGGGTAGCTCGGCAGGATTTGACCCGGCGGTTCTGCCGAAGGTCTCACCTTCGAGGGGGGAGCGCCCACCGTGTACAGGCCGATTTTCATGCATTTCCAACCGTGGGAAGGGGGCCGAAAGGGGATGGGGGTGAATGTGACTGCTCAACCCGACTTTGAGGCATCTAACCCGGGTAGCTCAGCCGGGTTTGACCCGGCGGTTCTGCCGACGGCCTCGCCTTCGAGGGGGGAGCGTCCCCCGTGTACAGGCCGATTTTCATGCATTTCGAACCGTGGGAAGTGGCCCAAAAGGGGATGGGAGTGAATGTGACTGCTCAACCCGACTTTGGCGCTTCCGAGCCGGGTAGCTCAGCCGGGTTTGACCCGGCGGTTCTGCCGACGGTCTCGTCTTCGAGGCGGGTGCCTCCCCCGTGTACAGGCCGATTTTCATGCATTTCGTACCGTGGGAAGTGGTCCAAAAGGGAATGGGGGTGGACGTGACTGCTCATACCGACATCGAGACTTGTAAGCCGTGTAGCTCGGCCGGGTTTGATCCGGCGGGTCTGCCGACGGTCTCGTCTTCGAGAGGGGGGCCTCCCCCGTGTACAGGCCGATTTTCGTGCATTTCCAACGGTGGGAAGAGGTTCAAAAGGGGATGGGGGTGAATGTGACTGCTCAACCCGACTCTGAGGCTTCTAACCCGGGTAGCTCGGCCGGGTTTGACCCGGCGGTTCTGCCGTCGGTCTCGCCTTCGAGAGGGGCGCCTCCCCCGTGTACAGGCCGATTTTCGTGCATTTCAAACCGTGGGAAGCGGTCCAAAAGGGGATGGGAGTGAATGTGACTGCTCATACCGACCTTGGCGCTTCCGACCCGGGTAGCTCGGCCGGGTTTGACCCGGCGGTTCTGCCGACGGCCTCGCCTTCGAGGGGGGAGCGTCCCCCGTGTTCAGGCCGAATTTTGTGCATTTCGAACCGTGGGAAGTTGCCCAAAAGTCGATGGGAGTGAATGTGACTGCTCAACCCGACTTTGGCGCTTCCGAGCCGGGTAGCTCAGCCGGGTTTGACCCGGCGGTTCTGCCGACGGTCTCGCCTTCGAGGGCGGACCCTCCCCCGTGTACAGGCCGGTTTTCGTGCATTTCGAACCGTGGGAAGTGATCCAAAAGGGAATGGGGGTGAACGTGACTGCCCAACCCGGCTTTGAGACTTGTAAGCCGGGTAGCTCAGCCGGGTTGGACCCGGCGGTTCTGCCGACGGTCTCGCCTTCGAGGGCGGACCCTCCCCCGTGTACAGGCCGGTTTTCGTGCATTTCGAACCGTGGGAAGTGATCCAAAAGGGAATGGGGGTGAACGTGACTGCCCAACCCGGCTTTGAGACTTGTAAGCCGGGTAGCTCAGCCGGGTTGGACCCGGCGGTTCTGCCGACGGTCTCGACTTCGAGGCGGGTGCCTCCCCCGTGTACAGGCCGATTTTCATGCATTTGCAACGGTGGGAAGTTGCCCAAAAGTCGATGGGAGTGAATGTGACTGCTCAACCCGACTTCGAGACTTGTAAGCCGGGTAGCTCAGCCGGGTTTGACCCGGCGGTTCTGCCGACGGTCTCGCCTTCGAGGGGGGAGCCTCCCCCGTGTACAGGCCGATTTTCGTGCATTTCCAACGGTGGGAACAGGTTCAAAAGGGGATGGGAGTGAATGTGACTGCTCAACCCGACTTTGGCGCTTCCGAGCCGGGTAGCTCAGCCGGGTTTGACCCGGCGGTTCTGCCGACGGTCTCGTCTTCGAGGCGGGTGCCTCCCCCGTGTACAGGCCGATTTTCATGCATTTCGTACCGTGGGAAGTGGTCCAAAAGGGAATGGGGGTGGACGTGACTGCTCATACCGACATTGAGACTTGTAAGCCGTGTAGCTCGGCCGGGTTTGATCCGGCGGGTCTGCCGACGGTCTCGTCTTCGAGGCGGGTGCCTCCCCCGTGTACAGGCCGATTTTCGTGCATTTCGAACCGTGGGAAGTGGTCCAAAAGGGGATGGGGGTGGACGTGACTGCTCAACCCGACTTTGAGGCTTCTAACCCGGATAGCTCAGCCGGGTTTGACCCGGCGGTTCTGCCGACGGTCTCGTCATCGAGGGGGGAGCCTCCCCCGTGTCCAGGCCGATTTTCGTGCATTTCCAACCGTGGGAAGTGGTCCAAAAGGGAATGGGGGTGGACGTGACTGCTCAACCCGGCTTTGAGACTTGTAAGCCGTGTAGCTCAGCCGGGTTTGACCCGGCGGTTCTGCCGACGGTCCCGCCTTCGAGGGCGGACCCTCCCCCGTGTACAGGCCGATTTTCGTGCATTTCCAACGGTGGGAAGAGGTCCAAAAGGGGATGGGAGTGAACGTGACTGCTCAACCCGACTCTGAGGCTTCTAACCCGGGTAGCTCGGCCGGGTTTGACCCGTCGATTCTGCCGATGGTCTCGTTTTGGAGGGGGGAGCCTCCCCCGTGTTCAGTCCGATTTTCGTGCATTTCGAACCGTGGGAAGTGGCCCAAAAGGGGATGGGAGTGAATGTGACTGCTCATACCGACTTTGGCGCTTCCGAGCCTGGTAGCTCAGCCGGGTTTGATCCGGCGGTTCTGCCGACGGTCTCGTCTTCGAGGCGGCTCCCTCCCCCGTGTACAGGCCGATTTACATGCATTTGCAACGGTGGGAAGTTGCCCAAAAGGGGATGGGAGTGAATGTGACTGCTCAACCCGACTTTGGCGCTTCCGAGCCTGGTAGCTCAGCCGGGTTTGACCCGGCGGTTCTGCCGACGGTCTCGTCTTCGAGGCGGCTCCCTCCCCCGTGTACAGGCCGATTTTCGTGCATTTCGAACCGTGGGAAGTGGTCCAAAAGGGAATGGGGGTGGACGTGACTGCTCAACCCGACTCTGAGGCTTCTAACCCGGGTAGCTCGGCCGGGTTTGACCCGTCGATTCAGCCGACGGTTTCGTTTTGGAGGGGGGAGCCTCCCCCGTATACAGGCCGTTTTGCATGCATTTCGAACCGTGGGAAGTGGTCCAAAAGGGAATGGGGGTGGACGTGACTGCTCAACCCGACTTCGAGACTTGTAAGCCGGGTAGCTCAGCCGGGTTTGATCCGGCGGTTCTGCCGACGGTCTCGTCTTCGAGGCGGGTGCCTCCCCCGTGTACAGGCCGATTTTCATGCATTTCCAACGGTGGGAAGAGGTCCAAAAGGGAATGGGGGTGGACGTGACTGCTCAACCCGACTCTGAGGCTTCTAACCCGGATAGCTCAGCCGGGTTTGACCCGGCGGTTCTGCCGACGGTCTCGCCTTCGAGGGGGGAGCCTCCCCCGTGTACAGGCCGATTTTCTTGCATTTCGAACCGTGGGAAGTGGTCTAAAAGTCGATGGGAGTGAACGTGACTACTCAACCCGACTCTGAGGCTTCTAACCCGGGTAGCTCGGCCGGGTTTGACCCGGCGCTTCTGCCGACGGTCTCGTCTTCGAGGCGGGTGCCTCCCCCGTGTACAGGCCGATTTTCATGCATTTGCAACGGTGGGAAGTGGCCCAAAAGGGGATGGGAGTGAATGTGACTGCTCAACCCGACTCTGAGGCTTCTAACCCGGGTAGCTCGGCCGGGTTTGACCCGGCGGTTCTGCCGAAGGTCTCACCTTCGAGGGGGGAGCGCCCACCGTGTACAGGCCGATTTTCATGCATTTCCAACCGTGGGAAGGGGGCCGAAAGGGGATGGGGGTGAATGTGACTGCTCAACCCGACTTTGAGGCATCTAACCCGGGTAGCTCAGCCGGGTTTGACCCGGCGGTTCTGCCGACGGTCTCGTCTTCGAGGCGGCTCCCTCCCCCGTGTACAGGCCGATTTTCATGCATTTGCAACGGTGGGAAGTGGCCCAAAAGGGGATGGGAGTGAATGTGACTGCTCAACCCGACTTTGGCGCTTCCGAGCCGGGTAGCTCAGCCGGGTTTGACCCGGCGGTTCTGCCGACGGTCTCGTCTTCGAGGCGGGTGCCTCCCCCGTGTACAGGCCGATTTTCATGCATTTCGTACCGTGGGAAGTGGTCCAAAAGGGAATGGGGGTGGACGTGACTGCTCATACCGACATCGAGACTTGTAAGCCGTGTAGCTCGGCCGGGTTTGATCCGGCGGGTCTGCCGACGGTCTCGTCTTCGAGAGGGGGGCCTCCCCCGTGTACAGGCCGATTTTCGTGCATTTCCAACGGTGGGAAGAGGTTCATAAGGGGATGGGGGTGAATGTGACTGCTCAACCCGACTCTGAGACTTGTAAGCCGGGTAGCTCAGCCGGGTTTGTTCCGGCGGGTCTGCCGACGGTCTCGTCTTCGAGAGGGGGGCCTCCCCCGTGTACAGGCCGATTTTCGTGCATTTCCAACGGTGGGAACAGGTTCAAAAGGGGATGGGAGTGAATGTGACTGCTCAACCCGACTCTGAGGCTTCTAACCCGGGTAGCTCGGCCGGGTTTGACCCGGCGGTTCTGCCGTCGGTCTCGCCTTCGAGAGGGGGGCCTCCCCCGTGTACAGGCCGATTTCCGTGCATTTCCAACGGTGGGAAGAGGTTCAAAAGGGGATGGGGGTGAATGCGACTGCTCAACCCGACTCTGAGGCTTCTAACCCGGGTAGCCCGGCCGGGTTTGACCCGGCGGGTCTGCCGACGGTCTCGTCTTCGAGGCGGGTGCCTCCCCCGTATACAGGCCGATTTTCATGCATTTCGAACCGTGGGAAGTGGTCCAAAAGGGAATGGGGGTGGACGTGTCTGCTCATACCGACTTTGAGACTTGTAAGCCGGGTAGCTCAGCCGGGTTTGTTCCGGCGGTTCTGCCGACGGTCTCGTCTTCGAGGCGGGTGCCTCCCCCGTGTACAGGCCGATTTTCGTGCATTTGCAACGGTGGGAAGTTGCCCAAAAGTCGATGGGAGTGAATGTGACTGCTCAACCCGACTCTGAGGCTTCTAACCCGGGTAGCTCGGCCGGGTTTGACCCGGCGGTTCTGCCGACGGTCTCGTCTTCGAGGCGGGTGCCTCCCCCGTGTACAGGCCGATTTTCGTGCATTTCGAACCGTGGGAAGTGGTCTAAAAGTCGATGGGAGTGAACGTGACTGCTCAACCCGACTTTGAGACTTGTAAGCCGGGTAGCTCAGCCAGGTTTGACCCGGCGGTTCTGCCGACGGTCTCGCCTTCGAGGGCGGACCCTCCCCCGTGTACAGGCCGGTTTTCGTGCATTTCGAACCGTGGGAAGTGATCCAAAAGGGAATGGGGGTGAACGTGACTGCCCAACCCGGCTTTGAGACTTGTAAGCCGGGTAGCTCAGCCGGGTTGGACCCGGCGGTTCTGCCGACGGTCTCGACTTCGAGGCGGGTGCCTCCCCCGTGTACAGGCCGATTTTCATGCATTTGCAACGGTGGGAAGTTGCCCAAAAGTCGATGGGAGTGAATGTGACTGCTCAACCCGACTTCGAGACTTGTAAGCCGGGTAGCTCAGCCGGGTTTGACCCGGCGGTTCTGCCGACGGTCTCGCCTTCGAGGGGGGAGCCTCCCCCGTGTACAGGCCGATTTTCGTGCATTTCCAACGGTGGGAACAGGTTCAAAAGGGGATGGGAGTGATTGTGACTGCTCAACCCGACTCTAGGGCTTCTAACCCGGGTAGCCCGGCCGGGTTTGACCCGGCGGTTCTGCCGACGGTCTCGTCTTCGAGGCGGGTGCCTCCCCCGTGTACAGGCCGATTTTCGTGCATTTCGAACCGTGGGAAGTGGTCCAAAAGGGAATGGGGGTGGACGTGTCTGCTCATACCGACTTTGAGACTTGTAAGCCGGGTAGCTCAGCCGGGTTTGATCCGGCGGTTCTGCCGACGGTCTCGCCTTCGAGGGGGGAGCCTCCCCCGTGTTCAGTCCGATTTCCATGCATTTCCAACCGTGGGAAGTTGCCCAAAAGGGGATGGGAGTGAATGTGACTGCTCAACCCGACTTTGGCGCTTCCGAGCCGGGTAGCTCAGCCGGGTTTGACCCGGCGGTTCTGCCGACGGTCTCGTCTTCGAGGCGGGTGCCTCCCCCGTGTACAGGCCGATTTTCATGCATTTGGAACCGTGGGAAGTGGTCCAAAAGGGAATGGGGGTGGACGTGACTGCTCATACCGACTTTGAGACTTGTAAGCCGGGTAGCTCAGCCGGGTTTGACCCGGCGGTTCTGCCGACGGTCTCGCCTTCGAGGGGGGAGCCTCCCCCGTGTTCAGTCCGATTTTCGTGCATTTCCCACGGTGGGAAATGGTATCTTTCATTACGGGGACAAGGGTCTGAAGCGGTGAAGTCAGTAACCGGCATAGTTAAGGAAAGGGTTCGAATTTTCTCAACAGTACGAAAAAAGTGAGCAGGGAAGCTAGAGAAGGTGTCAGTGAGTCCCAAACGAGTGAACCGCAAAACTTAGGGAAATGCCCGAAAGCGTTTTAAAGGGTGAAATCGGGAACGAGGAAATGATGGGAAAGTGCCTGAAAGTGCTAAATGAGTAAACAGAAAAACGAAGAAAAATGTTTGAAAAGAAGAAGTGAGTAACCAGGAAAACTTAGAAAAATGTTCAAAACGAAGAAATCAGTAACCAGGAAAACTTAGAAAAATGATCAAAAAGAAGAAATGAGTAACCAGGAAAACTTAGAAAAATGTTTAAAAAGAAGAAATCAGTAACCAGAAAAACTGCGAAAAATGTTTAAAAAGAAGAAATGAGTAACCAGAAAAACTTAGAAAAATGTTTAAAAAGAAGAAATCAGTAACCAGGAAAACTTAGAAAAATGTTTAAAAAGAAGAAATCAGTAACCAGGAAAACTTAGAAAAATGTTTAAAAAGAAGAAATCAGTAACCAGGAAAACTTAGAAAAATGTTATAAAAGAAGAAGTGAGTAACCAGAAAAACTTAGAAAAATGTTTAAAAAGAAGAAATCAGTAACCAGAAAAACTTAGAAAAATGTTTAAAAAGAAGAAATCAGTAACCAGAAAAACTGCGAAAAATGTTTAAAAAGAAGAAATCAGTAACCAGGAAAACTTAGAAAAATGTTTAAAAAGAAGAAATCAGTAACCAGAAAAACTTAGAAAAATGTTTCAAAAGAAGAAGTGAGTAACCAGAAAAACTTAGAAAAATGTTTAAAAAGAAGAAGTGAGTAACCAGAAAAACTTAGAAAAATGTTTAAAAAGAAGAAATCAGTAACCAGGAAAACTTAGAAAAATGTTTAAAAAGAAGAAGTGAGTAACCAGAAAAACTTAGAAAAATGTTTAAAAAGAAGAAATCAGTAACCAGGAAAACTTAGAAAAATGTTTAAAAAGAAGAAATCAGTAACCAGAAAAACTGCGAAAAATGTTTAAAAAGAAGAAATCAGTAACCAGGAAAACTTAGAAAAATGTTTAAAAAGAAGAAATCAGTAACCAGAAAAACTTAGAAAAATGTTTCAAAAGAAGAAGTGAGTAACCAGAAAAACTTAGAAAAATGTTTAAAAAGAAGAAGTGAGTAACCAGAAAAACTTAGAAAAATGTTTAAAAAGAAGAAATCAGTAACCAGAAAAACTTAGAAAAATGTTTAAAAAGAAGAAATCAGTAACCAGAAAAACTGCGAAAAATGTTTAAAAAGAAGAAATCAGTAACCAGGAAAACTTAGAAAAATGTTTAAAAAGAAGAAATCAGTAACCAGAAAAACTGCGAAAAATGTTTAAAAAGAAGAAATCAGTAACCAGAAAAACTTAGAAAAATGTTTAAAAAGAAGAAGTGAGTAACCAGAAAAACTTAGAAAAATGTTTAAAAAGAAGAAATCAGTAACCAGAAAAACGGCGAAAAATGTTTAAAAAGAAGAAATCAGTAACCAGACAAACTGCGAAAAATGTTTAAAAAGAAGAAATCAGTAACCAGAAAAACTTAGAAAAATGTTTAAAAAGAAGAAATCAGTAACCAGAAAAACTTAGAAAAATGTTTCAAAAGAAGAAGTGAGTAACCAGAAAAACTTAGAAAAATGTTTAAAAAGAAGAAGTGAGTAACCAGAAAAACTTAGAAAAATGTTTAAAAAGAAGAAATCAGTAACCAGAAAAACTTAGAAAAATGTTTAAAAAGAAGAAATCAGTAACCAGAAAAACTGCGAAAAATGTTTAAAAAGAAGAAATCAGTAACCAGGAAAACTTAGAAAAATGTTTAAAAAGAAGAAATCAGTAACCAGAAAAACTGCGAAAAATGTTTAAAAAGAAGAAATGAGTAACCAGGAAAACTTAGAAAAATGTTTAAAAAGAAGAAGTGAGTAACCAGAAAAACTTAGAAAAATGTTTAAAAAGAAGAAATCAGTAACCAGACAAACTTAGAAAAATGTTTAAAAAGAAGAAATCATTAACCAGACAAACTGCGAAAAATGTTTAAAAAGAAGAAATCAGTAACCAGAAAAACTTAGAAAAATGTTTAAAAAGAAGAAATCAGTAACCAGAAAAACTTAGAAAAATGTTTAAAAAGAAGAAATCAGTAACCAGGAAAACTTAGAAAAATGTTTAAAAAGAAGAAGTGAGTAACCAGAAAAACTTAGAAAAATGTTTAAAAAGAAGAAATCAGTAACCAGAAAAACGGCGAAAAATGTTTAAAAAGAAGAAATCAGTAACCAGACAAACTGCGAAAAATGTTTAAAAAGAAGAAGTCAGTAACCAGAAAAACTTAGAAAAATGTTTAAAAAGAAGAAATGAGTAACCAGAAAAACTTAGAAAAATGTTTAAAAAGAAGAAATCAGTAACCAGAAAAACTTAGAAAAATGTTTAAAAAGAAGAAGTGAGTAACCAGGAAAACTTAGAAAAATGTTTAAAAAGAAGAAATGAGTAACCAGAAAAACTTAGAAAAATGTTTAAAAAGAAGAAATCAGTAACCAGAAAAACTTAGAAAAATGTTTAAAAAGAAGAAATGAGTAACCAGAAAAACTTAGAAAAATGTTTAAAAAGAAGAAATCAGTAACCAGAAAAACGGCGAAAAATGTTTAAAAAGAAGAAATCAGTAACCAGAAAAACTTAGAAAAATGTTTAAAAAGAAGAAGTGAGTAACCAGAAAAACTTAGAAAAATGTTTAAAAAGAAGAAATCAGTAACCAGAAAAACTTAGAAAAATGTTTAAAAAGAAGAAATCAGTAACCAGAAAAACTTAGAAAAATGTTTAAAAAGAAGAAATGAGTAACCAGAAAAACTTAGAAAAATGTTTAAAAAGAAGAAATCAGTAACCAGAAAAACGGCGAAAAATGTTTAAAAAGAAGAAATCAGTAACCAGAAAAACGGCGAAAAATGTTTAAAAAGAAGAAATCAGTAACCAGACAAACTGCGAAAAATGTTTAAAAAGAAGAAATCAGTAACCAGAAAAACTTAGAAAAATGTTTAAAAAGAAGAAATCAGTAACCAGGAAAACTTGGAAAAAAACACTTAGAAAAATTTTCAGCAAAGTGTGAAAAATATTCTAAGTGTCAGCGGAGGAAAATGCTGCAGCATCGGGAAAGATTCGCAAACTTACACCGAACATGTGCTCCGAAGTGCCGGAGGAATTGGGTGAATTGAGCCCGGCAAATGGCCAGCTGTCGTTTTGTGCCTGCAGCCCGAAAACTTTAACTTTGTCTGTCGCGGAAGTCCGGACCGAGAAAAATCCAAACGGTTTTGACCGGACCGAGTTCCAGACCGATGCAGTCAAATTTGGAATTCAGACCCATTCAGTGCCACTTGTAGTTTTTCCGCAGTGAGGTTGGCGGGGTACCCGGAGATATATGGGAACACGATTTTTAGAACAAAATGGCGGCGCGGGACCGTTCTGAAAGGCATCCGAAAAACGGTTCCACGGGCATAGCACTTTAATGACAGGTATGAGTGCATGCCGGAGAGCTCTTGGAAGTCGAATTTTTGACACTTTGTCAATTTTTTGACAGATTTGACAAACTCTTTCTGTCTGTTCTAAGAGTCAGTCAGAGACTTGTGCGGCGGTCTTTTGACACTATTGGAGGGCGGGCAAACCCCACGTTGACTCCGGCCGTCCCTCCACAGGCGCTCGTGTCCAAAATGAAGGCGAGAGACGCGAGTGGCCTGGTTCCCTTGGGTGTTGCCAAGAAGGCTGCGGGCTGACCGTTGCCTGAGCACTCCCTAAAGCCTCTTGTGATGAGAGCAGACCTCGCCTGCCGCACGACCGGCTCTGGGAGTCGTTGGGCCGCTATTTGTGAATAGTCTGGTCCTCCTCTGCCACCCGGACAAGCGCGATGGCTCTGCCGCCCTGCGGTGCTCGTCACCCAGGTTTGGGGAACACGATACTCGTAACAAAAATAAAAGGCGGCTCGGGACCTGCAGGCGAAAGGGGTCCCGTGGTGCTAAGCACGTCGACTTCGGGTCTCGGTGCAAGCCGGAGAGCTCACGGAAGTCTAAAGTTTTCGGCACGTGGTCGAATCTTTTCAAAGGCTTACCCGGCTCTTTCCGTCCATTCTGAGAGTAAGTCAGAGGCCGGTGCGGAGGTCTCTTGACAATCGGAGGGGGTGGTGGCCCTCCGCAGGCGCTCGTGTCGAAAATGAAGGCGAGAGACGCGAGTGGCCTGGTTCCCCTGGGTGTTGCCAGGAAGGCTGCGGGCTGACCCTTGCCTGAGCACTCCCTAAAGCCTCTTGTGATGAGAGCAGACCTCGCGCGCCGCACGACCGGCTCTGGGAGTCGTTGGGCCGCTATCTGTGAATAGTCGGGTCCTCCTCTGCCACCCGGCCAAGTGCGATGGCTCTGCCGCCCTGCGGTGCTCGTCACGCAGGTATGGGGCACACGATGCTCGTAACAGCAAATAAAGGCGGCTCGGGACCTGC
>NW_027310900.1:0-2500 GCF_047496795.1 Chiloscyllium punctatum | reverse complement strand
CCTCGGCGGTGGCTGGGCCGGGCGGGCGTCTGCTCGGGCGAGTGCCGCCCCCGCCTCCTCGCAGGAAGCCCGCTCGCCGTCACGCCGCCACGTGCACGCGTCAGTGACGCTGCCGAACCGATGGCCGGTGCCCGTTCCCGCCTCTGCTTTTCCTAGGGCAAAGCTGCTGCACGCCTCGTGATACTCCGCGGGCGACATGGTGGCGGTGATCCTGCCTCCGTCGCTGCGGTGCGTTGGGGCACGCATCGCCTCTTGGGCGCCCTGTTTTTTTTCAACCAATAGATGTATGTCTCTGCGGGCCGCACCAGGCTGGTGCTCCCCACAGCTTCACGCCACCCTGCTCCGCCCGCACGCCGGCGTGCAGGTGGCTGCTGCTAAAGGTGGGGAGTGTATGTGCGGTCCGGGTGGCTTTCCTCTGGCGAGGGAGAGACCTTAAGCAAACTCAGAGACAAATCTTGACGGTCGATCACTCGTAAAAATAAAACGTGACAAACTTTGTGTTGGTTCAAGTACGAAAGGATCTCTGTCGGCTTGGGGGTACGCCCGTTTCCGTTTCAACTTGTCTCGCGAGGGTGGTTTCGGGGCCAGCAGGAGAGCTCGTCGGGGTAGCAGGCCCTGCAGCCGTGGTCACCGCCAAACCCCCACAACTCGAGCAAGTGAAAAAAAAGTAACAGGAGCGAAAGCATCTCTGTCGGCTTGGGGGTACGCCCGTTTCCGTTTCAACTTGTCTCGCGAGGGTGGTTTCGGGGCCAGCAGGAGAGCTCGTCGGGGTAGCAGGCCCTGCAGCCGTGGTCACCGCCAAACCCCCACAACTCGAGCAAGTGAAAAAAAAAAGTAACAAATAAGAAAGGATCGTCGGCTTGGGGGTACGCCCGTTTCCGTTTCAACTTGTCTCGCGAGGGTGGTTTCGGGGCCAGCAGGAGAGCTCGTCGGGGTAGCAGGCCCTGCAGCCGTGGTCACCGCCAAACCCCCACAACTCGAGCAAGTGAAAAAAAAAAGTAACAAATAAGAAAGGATCATTATCGGCTGGGGGTACGCCCGTTTCCGATTCACCTTGTCTCGCGGGGGTGGTTTCGGGGCCAGCAGGAGAGCTCGTCGGGGTAGCAGGCCCTGCAGCCGTGGTCACCGCCAAACCCCCACAACTCGAGCAAGTGAAAAAAAAAAGTAACAAATAAGAAAGGATCTCTGTCGGCTTGGGGGTACGCCCGTTTCCGTTTCAACTTGTCTCGCGAGGGTGGTTTCGGGGCCAGCAGGAGAGCTCGTCGGGGTAGCAGGCCCTGCAGCCGTGGTCACCGCCAAATCCCCACAACTCGAGCAAGTGAAAAAAAAAGTAACAAATAAGAAAGGATCGTCGGCTTGGGGGTACGCCCGTTTCCGTTTCAACTTGTCTCGCGAGGGTGGTTTCGGGGCCAGCAGGAGAGCTCGTCGGGGTAGCAGGCCCTGCAGCCGTGGTCACCGCCAAACCCCCCACAACTGTTGGGCGCCTACCTGCGCGGGGCAGGAGGACACTTTCCGATTTCAAATCTCCGTTTGCCGAGTCCACCCCGAACGCACGCGGGCGGGCGGGTTCGCATCACCCTTCGTCACAAGGGGCGAAGCCCGTTCCACCGTCTCGTCAGTAGTGCCGACCGGTCTGTGATCGACGAGGGGAGCCACACCAGGTCCGGCCCTGCTGCTTGGCGGCACCGCGTCGTCGGGAGCTCGCGACAGACGGAGGGTTTCGGTGTACTCTCCAGCCACGGGAAACGAAGCCGGTGATGCAGGCGCCGGTCTTTCGCTCCCAAATCGGCTGGGTTTACATCGTTGCTATCTAGTCACGCTCCCTTCAAACCCGACGGGGTACCTATTCCCCTCACCCGTCTGTGCGTATACAGCCTCTTTGCACTTGCGGGATGGGGGTGGTGGTTTAAAGACTCTCGAGTTGCCGCCCGTCGGTCTCCGAGCTCCGTGCAGTAGTGATCCCCAGCGAACTGCCAGCAGGGCGAACGAGCGATCCCGCTCTCGGTCGGGGCGCCTGGCGTCGATCGGTGGTCGGTGGCTTGCGGGCAAGCTGCGCTGTGAGTGTGGGAACGAGTATGACGAGCCGTTGCCGCGACTCCCAGTCCACCTCGGCGGTGGCTGGGCCGGGCGGGCGTCTGCTCGGGCGAGTGCCGCCCCCGCCTCCTCGCAGGAAGTCCGCTCGCCGACACGCCGCCACGTGCACGCGTCAGTGACGCTGCCGAACCGATGGCCGGTGCCCGTTCCCGCCTCTGCTTTTCCTAGGGCAAAGCTGCTGCACGCCTCGTGATACTAGGCGGGCGACATGGTGGCGGTGATCCTGCCTCCGTCGCTGCGGTGCGTTGGGGCACGCATCGCCTCTTGGGCGCCCTGTCCTCCTCCCCCCAATAGACGTATGTTTCTGCGGGCCGCACCAGGATGGTGCTCCCCATCGCTTCACGCCACCCTGCTCCGCCCGCACGCCGGCGTGCAGGTGGCTGTAGCTCAAGGTGGGGAGCGTATG
>NW_027310899.1:22500-35000 GCF_047496795.1 Chiloscyllium punctatum | reverse complement strand
ATGTGACTGCTGAAGCCGACATTGAGACCTCTAACGCGGGTAGCTCGGCAGGATTTGACCCGGCGGTTCTGCCGAAGGTCTCACCTTCGAGGGGGGAGCGTCCCGCGTGTTCAGGCCGAATATCGTGCATTGTTAACGGCGGGAAGTGTTCCAAACGTGAATGGGATTGAATGTGACTGCTGAAGCCGACATTGAGACCTCTAACGCGGGTAGCTCGGCCGGATTTGACCCGGCGGTTCTGGCGACGGTCTCGCCTTCGAGGGGGGAGCGTCCCGCGTGTTCAGGCCGAATTTTGTGCATTTCCATCGGCGGGAAGAGGTCCAAACGGGAATGGGATTGAATGTGACTGCTGAAGCCGACATTGAGACCTCTAACGCGGGTAGCTCGGCAGGATTTGAACCCGGCGGTTCTGCCGAAGGTCTCACCTTCGAGGGGGGAGCGTCCCGCGTGTTCAGGCCGAATATCGTGCATTGTTAACGGCGGGAAGTGTTCCAAAAGGAATGGGATTGAATGTGACTGCTGAAGCCGACATTGAGACCTCTAACGCGGGTAGCTCGGCCGGATTTGACCCGGCGGTTCTGGCGACGGTCTCGCCTTCGAGGGGGGAGCGTCCCGCGTGTTCAGGCCGAATTTTGTGCATTTCATCGGCGGGAAGAGGTCCAAACGGAATGGGATTGAATGTGACTGCTGAAGCCGACATTGAGACCTCTAACGCGGGTAGCTCGGCCGGATTTGACCCGGCGGTTCTGCCGAAGGTCTCACCTTCGAGGGGGGAGCGTCCCGCGTGTTCAGGCCGAGTTTTGTGCATTTCCATCGGCGGGAAGAGGTCCAAACGGGAATGGGATTGAATGTGACTGCTGAAGCCGACATTGAGACCTCTACGCGGGTAGCTCGGCCGGATTTGACCCGGCGGTTCTGCCGAAGGTCTCAGCTTCGAGGGGGGAGCGCCCACCAGTGTACAGGCCGATTTTCATGCATTTCCAACCGTGGGAAGGGGTCCGAAAGGGGATGGGGGTGAACGTGACTGCTCAACCCGACTTTGAGACCTCTAACGCGGGTAGCTCAGCCGGATTTGACCCGGCGGTTCTGGCGACGGTCCTCGCCTTCGAGGGGGGAGCGTCCCGCGTGTTCAGGCCGAATTTTGTGCATTTCCATCGGCGGGAAGAGGTCCAAACGGGAATGGGATTGAATGTGACTGCTGAAGCCGACATTGAGACCTCTAACGCGGGTAGCTCGGCCGGATTTGACCCCGGCGGTTCTGCCGAAGGTCTCACCTTCGAGGGGGGAGCGTCCCGCGTGTTCAGGCCGAATTTTGTGCATTTCCATCGGCGGGAAGAGGTCCAAACGGGAATGGATTGAATGTGACTGCTGAAGCCGACATTGAGACCTCTAACGCGGGTAGCTCGGCCGGATTTGACCCGGCGGTTTCTGCCGAAGGTCTCACCTTCGAGGGGGGAGCGCCCACCGTGTACAGGCCGATTTTCATGCATTTCCAACCGTGGGAAGGGGTCCGAAAGGGGATGGGGGTGAACGTGACTGCTCAACCCGACTTTGAGACCTGTAACGCGGGTAGCTCAGCCGGATTTGACCCGGCGGTTCTGGCGACGGTCTCGCCTTCGAGGGGGGAGCGTCCCGCGTGTTCAGGCCGAATTTTGTGCATTTCCATCGGCGGGAAGAGGTCCAAACGGGAATGGGATTGAATGTGACTGCTGAAGCCGACATTGAGACCTCTAACGCGGGTAGCTCGGCCGGATTTGACCCGGCGGTTCTGCCGAAGGTCTCACCTTCGAGGGGGGAGCGTCCCGCGTGTTCAGGCCGAATTTTGTGCATTTCCATCGGCGGGAAGAGGTCCAAACGGGAATGGGATTGAATGTGACTGCTGAAGCCGACATTGAGACCTCTAACGCGGGTAGCTCGGCCGGATTTGACCCGGCGGTTCTGCCGAAGGTCTCACCTTCGAGGGGGGAGCGCCCACCGTGTACAGGCCGATTTTCATGCATTTCCAACCGTGGGAAGGGGTCCGAAAGGGGATGGGGGTGAACGTGACTGCTCAACCCGACTTTGAGACCTGTAACGCGGGTAGCTCAGCCGGATTTGACCCGGCGGTTCTGGCGACGGTCTCGCCTTCGAGGGGGGAGCGCCCCGCGTGTTCAGGCCGAATTTTGTGCATTTCCATCGGCGGGAAGAGGTCCAAACGGGAATGGGATTGAATGTGACTGCTGAAGCCGACATTGAGACCTCTAACGCGGGTAGCTCGGCAGGATTTGACCCGGCGGTTCTGCCGAAGGTCTCACCTTCGAGGGGGGAGCGCCCACCGTGTACAGGCCGATTTTCATGCATTTCCAACCGTGGGAAGGGGGCCGAAAGGGGATGGGGGTGAATGTGACTGCTCAACCCGACTTTGAGGGCATCTAACCCGGGTAGCTCAGCCGGGTTTGACCCGGCGGTTCTGCCGACTGCCTCGCCTTCGAGGGGGGAGCGTCCCCCGTGTACAGGCCGATTTTCATGCATTTCGAACCGTGGGAAGTGGCCCAAAAGGGGATGGGGGTGAATGTGACTGCTCAACCCGACTTTGGCGCTTCCGAGCCGGGTAGCCCGGCCGGGTTTGACCCGGCGGTTCTGCCGTCGGTCTCGCCTTCGAGGGCGGAGCCTCCCCCGTGTACAGGCCGATTTTCATGCATTTGCAACGGTGGGAAGTTGCCCAAAAGTCGATGGGAGTGAATGTGACTGCTCAACCCGACTTTGAGACTTTTAAGCCGGGTAGCTCAGCCGGGTTTGACCCGGCGGTTCTGCCGACGGTCTCGCCTTCGAGGGGGGAGCCTCCCCCGTGTACAGGCCGATTTTCGTGCATTTCCAACGGTGGGAAGAGGTTCAAAAGGGGATGGGAGTGAATGTGACTGCTCAACCCGACTCTGAGGCTTCTAACCCGGGTAGCTCGGCCGGGTTTGATCCGGCGGTTCTGCCGACGGTCTCGTCTTCGAGGCCGGTGCCTCCCCCGTGTACAGGCCGATTTTCGTGCATTTCCAACGGTGGGAAGTGGTCCAAAAGGGAATGGGGGTGGACGTGTCTGCTCATACCGACTTTGAGACTTGTAAGCCGGGTAGCTCAGCCGGGTTTGACCCGGCGGTTCTGCCGACGGTCTCGCCTTCGAGGGGGGAGCCTCCCCCGTGTACAGGCCGATTTCCGTGCATTTCCAACGGTGGGAAGAGGTTCAAAAGGGGATGGAGTGAATGTGACTGCTCAACCCGACTCTGAGGCTTCTAACCCGGGTAGCTCGGCCGGTTTGATCCGGCGGTTCTGCCGACGGTCTCGTCTTCGAGGCCGGTGCCTCCCCCGTGTACAGGCCGATTTTCGTGCATTTCCAACGGTGGGAAGAGGTTCAAAAGGGGATGGGGTGAATGCGACTGCTCAACCCGACTCTGAGGCTTCTAACCCGGGTAGCCCGGCCGGTTTGACCCGGCGGTTCTGCCGTCGGTCTCGCCTTCGAGGGCGGAGCCTCCCCCGTGTACAGGCCGATTTTCATGCATTTGCAACGGTGGGAAGTTGCCCAAAAGTCGATGGAGTGAATGTGACTGCTCAACCCGACTTTGAGACTTTTAAGCCGGGTAGCTCAGCCGGGTTTGACCCGGCGGTTCTGCCGACGGTCTCGCCTTCGAGGGGGGAGCCTCCCCCGTGTACAGGCCGATTTTCGTGCATTTCCAACGGTGGGAAGAGGTTCAAAAGGGGGATGGGAGTGAATGTGACTGCTCAACCCGACTCTGAGGCTTCTAACCCCGGGTAGCTCGGCCGGGTTTGATCCGGCGGTTCTGCCGACGGTCTCGTCTTCGAGGCCGGTGCCTCCCCCGTGTACAGGCCGATTTTCGTGCATTTCCAACGGTGGGAAGTGGTCCAAAAGGAATGGGGGTGGACGTGTCTGCTCATACCGACTTTGAGACTTGTAAGCCGGGTAGCTCAGCCGGGTTTGACCCGGCGGTTCTGCCGACGGTCTCGCCTTCGAGGGGGAGCCTCCCCCGTGTACAGGCCGATTTCCGTGCATTTCCAACGGTGGGAAGAGGTTCAAAAGGGGATGGGAGTGAATGTGACTGCTCAACCCGACTCTGAGGCTTCTAACCCGGGTAGCTCGGCCGGGTTTGATCCGGCGGTTCTGCCGACGGTCTCGTCTTCGAGGCCGGTGCCTCCCCCGTGTACAGGCCGATTTTCGTGCATTTCCAACGGTGGGAAGAGGTTCAAAAGGGGATGGGGGTGAATGCGACTGCTCAACCCCGACTCTGAGGCTTCTAACCCGGGTAGCCCACGCCCCGCGGGTTTGACCCGGCGGTTCTGCCGTCGGTCTCGCCTTCGAGGGCGGAGCCTCCCCCGTGTACAGGCCGATTTTCATGCATTTGCAACGGTGGGAAGTTGCCCAAAAGTCGATGGGAGTGAATGTGACTGCTCAACCCGACTTTGAGACTTTTAAGCCGGTAGCTCAGCCGGGTTTGACCCGGCGGTTCTGCCGACGGTCTCGCCTTCGAGGGGGGAGCCTCCCCCGTGTACAGGCCGATTTTCGTGCATTTCCAACGGTGGGAAGAGGTTCAAAAGGGGATGGGAGTGAATGTGACTGCTCAACCCGACTCTGAGGCTTCTAACCCGGGTAGCTCGGCCGGGTTTGATCCGGCGGTTCTGCCGACGGTCTCGTCCTTCGAGGCCGGTGCCTCCCCCGTGTACAGGCCGATTTCGTGCATTTCCAACGGTGGGAAGTGGTCCAAAAGGGAATGGGGGTGGACGTGTCTGCTCATACCGACTTTGAGACTTGTAAGCCGGGTAGCTCAGCCGGTTTGTTCCGGCGGTTCTGCCGACGGTCTCGTCATCGAGGGGGGAGCCTCCCCCGTGTCCAGGCCGATTTTCATGCATTTCCAACCGTGGGAAGTGGTCCAAAAGGGAATGGGGGTGAATGTGACTGCTCATACCGACTTTGAGACTTTTAAGCCGGGTAGCTCAGCCGGGTTTGACCCGGCGGTTCTGCCGACGGTCTCGCCTTCGAGGGGGGAGCGTCCCCCGTGTTCAGGCCGAATTTTGTGCATTTCGAACCGTGGGAAGTTGCCCAAAAGTCGATGGGAGTGAATGTGACTGCTCAACCCGACTTTGAGACTTGTAAGCCGGGTAGCTCAGCCGGGTTTGACCCGGCGGTTCTGCCGACGGTCTCGTCTTCGAGGCGGGTGCCTCCCCCGTGTACAGGCCGATTTTCATGCATTTCGTACCGTGGGAAGCGGTCCAAAAGGGGATGGGAGTTGAACGTGACTGCTCATACCGACTTTGGCGCTTCCGAGCCGGGTAGCTCAGCCGGGTTTGACCCGGCGGTTCTGCCGACGGTCTCGCCTTCGAGGGGGGAGCGTCCCCCGTGTTCAGGCCGAATCTTGTGCATTTCGAACCGTGGGAAGTTGCCCAAAAGTCGATGGGAGTGAATGTGACTGCTCAACCCGACTTTGAGACTTGTAAGCCGGGTAGCTCAGCCGGGTTTGACCCGGCGGTTCTGCCGACGGTCTCGTCTTCGAGGGCGGATGCCACCCCCGTGTACAGGCCGATTTTCGTGCATTTCCAACCGTGGGAAGTGGTCTAAAAGTCGATGGGAGTGAACGTGACTGCTCAACCCGACTCTGAGGCTTCTAACCCGGGTAGCTCGCCGGGTTTGACCCGGCGGTTCTGCCGACGGTCTCGTCTTCGAGGCGGGTGCCTCCCCCGTGTACAGGCCGATTTTCGTGCATTTCGAACCGTGGGAAGTGGTCTAAAAGTCGATGGGAGTGAACGTGACTGCTCAACCCGACTTTGAGACTTGTAAGCCGGGTAGCTCAGCCAGGTTTGACCCGGCGGTTCTGCCGACGGTCTCGCCTTCGAGGGCGGACCCTCCCCCGTGTACAGGCCGGTTTTCGTGCATTTCGAACCGTGGGAAGTGATCCAAAAGGGAATGGGGGTGAACGTGACTGCCAACCCGGCTTTGAGACTTGTAAGCCGGGTAGCTCAGCCGGGTTGGACCCGGCGGTTCTGCCGACGGTCTCGACTTCGAGGCGGGTGCCTCCCCCGTGTACAGGCCGATTTTCATGCATTTGCAACGGTGGGAAGTTGCCCAAAAGTCGATGGGAGTGAATGTGACTGCTCAACCCGACTTCGAGACTTGTAAGCCGGGTAGCTCAGCCGGGTTTGACCCGGCGGTTCTGCCGACGGTCTCGCCTTCGAGGGGGGAGCCTCCCCCCGTGTACAGGCCGATTTTCGTGCATTTCCAACGGTGGGAAGAGGTTCAAAAGGGGATGGGAGTGAATGTGACTGCCTCAAGCCCGACTTTGGCGCTTCCGAGCCGGGTAGCTCAGCCGGGTTTGACCCGGCGGGTCTGCCGACGGTCTCGTCTTCGAGGCGGGTGCCTCCCCCGTATACAGGCCGATTTTCATGCATTTCGAACCGTGGAAGTGGTCCAAAAGGGAATGGGGGTGGACGTGTCTGCTCATACCGACTTTGAGACTTGTAAGCCGGGTAGCTCAGCCGGGTTTGTTCCGGCGGTTCTGCCGACGGTCTCGTCTTCGAGGCGGGTGCCTCCCCCGTGTACAGGCCGATTTTCGTGCATTTCGAACCGTGGGAAGTGGTCCAAAAGGGGATGGGAGTGAATGTGACTGCTCAACCCGACTTTGGCGCTTCCGAGCCGGGTAGCTCAGCCGGGTTTGACCCGGCGGGTCTGCCGACGGTCTCGTCTTCGAGGCGGGTGCCTCCCCCGTATACAGGCCGATTTTCATGCATTTCGAACCGTGGGAAGTGGTCCAAAAGGGAATGGGGGTGGACGTGTCTGCTCATACCGACTTTGAGACTTGTAAGCCGGGTAGCTCAGCCGGGTTTGATCCTGCGGTTCTGCCGACGGTCTCGCCTTCGAGGGGGGAGCCTCCCCCGTGTTCAGTCCGATTTCCATGCATTTCCAACCGTGGGAAGTTGCCCAAAAGGGGATGGGAGTGAATGTGACTGCTCAACCCGACTTTGGCGCTTCCGAGCCGGTTAGCACAGCCGGGTTTGACCCGGCGGTTCTGCCGACAGTCTCCTCTTCGAGGCGGGTGCCTCCCCCGTGTACAGGCCGATTTCCGTGCATTTCGAACCGTGGGAAGTGGTCCAAACGTCGATGGGAGTGAATGTGACTGCTCAACCCGACTTTGGCGCTTCCGAGCCGGGTAGCTCAGCCGGGTTTGACCCGGCGGTTCTGCCGACGGTCTCGTCTTCGAGGCGGGTGCCTCCCCCGTGTACAGGCCGATTTTCATGCATTTGGAACCGTGGGAAGTGGTCCAAAAGGGAATGGGGGTGGACGTGACTGCTCATACCGACTTTGAGACTTGTAAGCCGGGTAGCTCGGCCGGGTTTGACCCGGCGGTTCTGCCGACGGTCTCGCCTTCGAGGGGGGAGCCTCCCCCGTGTTCAGTCCGATTTTCGTGCATTTCCCACGGTGGGAAATGGTATCTTTCATTACGGGGACAAGGGTCTGAAGCGGTGAAGTCAGTAACCGGCATAGTTAAGGAAAGGGTTCGAATTTTCTCAACAGTACGAAAAAAGTGAGCAGGGAAGCTAGAGAAGGTGTCAGTGAGTCCCAAACGAGTGAACCGCAAAACTTAGGGAAATGCCCGAAAGCGTTTTAAAGGGTGAAATCGGGAACGAGGAAATGATGGGAAAGTGCCTGAAAGTGCTAAATGAGTAAACAGAAAAACGAAGAAAAATGTTTGAAAAGAAGAAGTGAGTAACCAGGAAAACTTAGAAAAATGTTCAAAACGAAGAAATCAGTAACCAGGAAAACTTAGAAAAATGATCAAAAAGAAGAAATGAGTAACCAGGAAAACTTAGAAAAATGTTTAAAAAGAAGAAATCAGTAACCAGGAAAACTTAGGAAAATGTTTAAAAAGAAGAAATCAGTAACCAGAAAAACTGCGAAAAATGTTTAAAAGAAGAAATGAGTAACCAGAAAAAACTTAGAAAAATGTTTAAAAAGAAGAAATCAGTAACCAGGAAAACTTAGAAAAATGTTTAAAAGAAGAAATCAGTAACCAGGAAAACTTAGAAAAATGTTTAAAAAGAAGAAATCAGTAACCAGGAAAACTTAGAAAAATGTTATAAAAGAAGAAGTGAGTAACCAGAAAAACTTAGAAAAATGTTTAAAAAGAAGAAATCAGTAACCAGAAAAACTGCGAAAATGTTTAAAAAGAAGAAATCAGTAACCAGACAAACTGCGAAAAATGTTTAAAAAGAAGAAATCAGTAACCAGGAAAACTTAGAAAAATGTTTAAAAAGAAGAAGTGAGTAACCAGAAAAACTTAGAAAAATGTTTAAAAAGAAGAAATCAGTAACCAGAAAAACTTAGAAAAATGTTTAAAAAGAAGAAATCAGTAACCAGAAAAACTGCGAAAAATGTTTAAAAAGAAGAAATCAGTAACCAGAAAACTTAGAAAATGTTAAAAAAGAAGAAATCAGTAACCAGAAAAACTGCGAAAAATGTTTAAAAAGAAGAAATCAGTAACCAGGAAAACTTAGAAAAATGTTTAAAAAGAAGAAATCAGTAACCAGAAAAACTTAGAAAAATGTTTAAAAGAAGAAATGAGTAACCAGAAAAACTTAGAAAAATGTTTAAAAAGAAGAAATCAGTAACCAGAAAAACGGCGAAAAATGTTTAAAAAGAAGAAATCAGTAACCAGAAAAACTTAGAAAATGTTTAAAAAGAAGAAGTGAGTAACCAGAAAAACTTAGAAAAATGTTTAAAAAGAAGAAATGAGTAACCAGAAAAACTTAGAAAAATGTTTAAAAAGAAGAAATCAGTAACCAGAAAAACTTAGAAAAATGTTTAAAAAGAAGAAATGAGTAACCAGAAAAACTTAGAAAAATGCTTAAAAAGAAGAAATCAGTAACCAGAAAAACGGCGAAAAATGTTTAAAAAGAAGAAATCAGTAACCAGAAAAACGGCGAAAAATGTTTAAAAAGAAGAAATCAGTAACCAGACAAACTGCGAAAAAATGTTTAAAAAGAAGAAATCAGTAACCAGAAAAACTGCGAAAAATGTTTAAAAAGAAGAAATCAGTAACCAGGAAAACTTAGAAAAATGTTTAAAAAGAAGAAATGAGTAACCAGGAAAACTTAGAAAAATGTTTAAAAAGAAGAAATGAGTAACCAGGAAAACTTAGAAAAATGTTTAAAAAGAAGAAATCAGTAACCAGAAAAACTTAGAAAAATGTTTAAAAAGAAGAAATCAGTAACCAGAAAAACTTAGAAAAATGTTTAAAAAGAAGAAATGAGTAACCAGAAAAACTTAGAAAAATGTTTAAAAAGAAGAAATGAGTAACCAGAAAAACTTAGAAAAATGTTTAAAAAGAAGAAATCAGTAACCAGAAAAACGGCGAAAAATGTTTAAAAAGAAGAAGTGAGTAACCAGAAAAACTTAGAAAAATGTTTAAAAAGAAGAAATGAGTAACCAGAAAAACTTAGAAAAATGTTTAAAAAGAAGAAATCAGTAACCAGAAAAACTTAGAAAAATGTTTAAAAAGAAGAAATGAGTAACCAGAAAAACTTAGAAAAATGTTTAAAAAGAAGAAATCAGTAACCAGAAAAACGGCGAAAAATGTTTAAAAAGAAGAAATCAGTAACCAGAAAAACGGCGAAAAATGTTTAAAAAGAAGAAATCAGTAACCAGACAAACTGCGAAAAATGTTTAAAAAGAAGAAATCAGTAACCAGAAAAACTTAGAAAAATGTTTAAAAAGAAGAAATCAGTAACCAGGAAAACTTGGAAAAAAACACTTAGAAAAATTTTCAGCAAAGTGTGAAAAATATTCTAAGTGTCAGCGGAGGAAAATGCTGCAGGCATCGGGAAAGATTCGCAAACTTACACCGAACATGTGCTCCGAAGTGCCGGAGGAATTGGGTGAATTGAGCCCGGCAAATGGCCAGCTGTCGTTTTGTGCCTGCAGCCCGAAAACTTTAACTTTGTCTGTCGCGGAAGTCCGGACCGAGAAAAATCCAAACGGTTTTGACCGGACCGAGTTCCAGACCGATGCAGTCAAATTTGGAATTCAGACCCATTCAGTGCCACTTGTAGTTTTTCCGCAGTGAGGTTGGCGGGGTACCCGGGAGATATATGGGAACACGATTTTTAGAACAAAATGGCGGCGCGGGACCGTTCTGAAAGGCATCCGAAAAACGGTTCCACGGGCATAGCACTTTAATGACAGGTATGAGTGCATGCCGGAGAGCTCTTGGAAGTCGAATTTTTGACACTTTGTCAATTTTTTGACAGATTTGACAAACTCTTTCTGTCTGTTCTAAGAGTCAGTCAGAGACTTGTGCGGCGGTCTTTTGACACTATTGGAGGGCGGGCAAACCCCACGTTGACTCCGGCCGTCCCTCCACAGGCGCTCGTGTCCAAAATGAAGGCGAGAGACGCGAGTGGCCTGGTTCCCTTGGGTGTTGCCAAGAAGGCTGCGGGCTGACCGTTGCCTGAGCACTCCCTAAAGCCTCTTGTGATGAGAGCAGACCTCGCCTGCCGCACGACCGGCTCTGGGAGTCGTTGGGCCGCTATTTGTGAATAGTCTGGTCCTCCTCTGCCACCCGGACAAGCGCGATGGCTCTGCCGCCCTGCGGTGCTCGTCACCCAGGTTTGGGGAACACGATACTCGTAACAAAAATAAAAGGCGGCTCGGGACCTGCAGGCGAAAGGGGTCCCGTGGTGCTAAGCACGTCGACTTCGGGTCTCGGTGCAAGCCGGAGAGCTCACGGAAGTCTAAAGTTTTCGGCACGTGGTCGAATCTTTTCAAAGGCTTACCGGCTCTTTCCGTCCATTCTGAGAGTAAGTCAGAGGCCGGTGCGGAGGTCTCTTGACAATCGGAGGGGGTGGTGGCCCTCCGCAGGCGCTCGTGTCGAAAATGAAGGCGAGAGACGCGAGTGGCCTGGTTCCCCTGGGTGTTGCCAGGAAGGCTGCGGGCTGACCCTTGCCTGAGCACTCCCTAAAGCCTCTTGTGATGAGAGCAGACCTCGCGCGCCGCACGACCGGCTCTGGGAGTCGTTGGGCCGCTATCTGTGAATAGTCTGGTCCTCCTCTGCCACCCGGCCAAGTGCGATGGCTCTGCCGCCCTGCGGTGCTCGTCACGCAGGTATGGGGCACACGATGCTCGTAACAGCAAATAAAGGCGGCTCGGGACCTGCAGGCGAAAGGGGTCCCGTGGTGCTTAGCACGTCGACTTCGGGTCTCGGTGCAAGCCGGAGAGCTCACGGAAGTCTAAAGTTTTCGGCACGTGGTCGAATCTTTTGAAAGGCTTACCCGGCTCTTTCCGTCCATTCTGAGAGTCAGTCAGAGGCCGGTGCGGCGGTCTATTGACGACCGGAGGCTCCCATGGGTGTTGCGATGAGGGTGGAGGGCACAGAACCTTGCCTTAGCACTCCCTAATAAAGCCTCTTGTGAAGAGAGCAGACCTCGCGCGCCGCACGACCGGCTCTGGGAGTCGTTGGGCCGCTATCTGTGAATAGTCGGGTCTCCTCTGCCACCCGGCCAAGTGCGATGGCTCTGCCGCCCTGCGGTGCTCGTCACGCAGGTATGGGGCACACGATGCTCGTAACAGCAAATAAAGGCGGCTCGGGACCTGCAGGCGAAAGGGGTCCCGTGGTGCTTCGCACGTCGACTTCGGGTCTCCGGTGCAAGCCGGAGAGCTCACGGAAGTCTAAAGTTTTCGGCACGTGGTCGAATCTTTTGAAAGGCTTACCCGGCTCTTTCCGTCCATTCTGAGAGTCAGTCAGAGGCCGGTGCGGCGGTCTATTGACGACCGGAGGCTCCCATGGGTGTTGCGATGAGGGTGGAGGGCACAGAACCTTGCCTTAGCACTCCCTAATAAAGCCTCTTGTGAAGAGAGCAGACCTCGCGCGCCGCACGACCGGCTCTGGGAGTCGTTGGGCCGCTATCTGTGAATAGTCTGGTCCTCCTCTGCCACCCGGCCAAGTGCGATGGCTCTGCCGCCCTGCGGTGCTCGTCACGCAGGTATGGGGCACACGATGCTCGTAACAGCAAATAAAGGCGGCTCGGGACCTGCAGGCGAAAGGGGTCCCGTGGTGCTTCGCACGTCGACTTCGGGTCTCGGTGCAAGCCGGAGAGCTCACGGAAGTCTAAAGGTTTTCGGCACGTGGTCGAATCTTTTGAAAGGCTTACCCGGCTCTTTCCGTCCATTCTGAGAGTCAGTCAGAGGCCGGTGCGGCGGTCTATTGACGACCGGAGGCTCCCATGGGTGTTGCGATGAGGGTGGAGGGCACAGAACCTTGCCTTAGCACTCCCTAATAAAGCCTCTTGTGAAGAGAGCAGACCTCGCGCGCCGCACGACCGGCTCTGGGAGTCGTTGGGCCGCTATCTGTGAATAGTCGGGTCCTCCTCTGCCACCCGGCCAAGTGCGATGGCTCTGCCGCCCTGCGGTGCTCGTCACGCAGGTATGGGGCACACGATGCTCGTAACAGCAAATAAAGGCGGCTCGGGACCTG
>NW_027310899.1:15000-17500 GCF_047496795.1 Chiloscyllium punctatum | reverse complement strand
GCCCGTTTCCGTTTCAACTTGTCTCGCGAGGGTGGTTTCCAGGGGCCAGCAGGAGAGCTCGTCGGGGTAGCAGGCCCTGCAGCCGTGGTCACCGCCAAACCCCCACAACTCGAGCAAGTGAAAAAAAAAGTAACAAATAAGAAAGGATCGTCGGCTTGGGGGTACGCCCGTTTCCGTTTCAACTTGTCTCGCGAGGGTGGTTTCGGGGCCAGCAGGAGAGCTCGTCGGGGTAGCAGGCCCTGCAGCCGTGGTCACCGCCAAACCCCCACAACTCGAGCAAGTGAAAAAAAAAAGTAACAAATAAGAAAGGATCTCTGTCGGCTTGGGGGTACGCCCGTTTCCGTTTCAACTTGTCTCGCGAGGGTGGTTTCGGGGCCAGCAGGAGAGCTCGTCGGGGTAGCAGGCCCTGCAGCCGTGGTCACCGCCAAATCCCCACAACTCGAGCAAGTGAAAAAAAAAGTAACAAATAAGAAAGGATCGTCGGCTTGGGGGTACGCCCGTTTCCGTTTCAACTTGTCTCGCGAGGGTGGTTTCGGGGCCAGCAGGAGAGCTCGTCGGGGTAGCAGGCCCTGCAGCCGTGGTCACCGCCAAACCCCCCACAACTGTTGGGCGCCTACCTGCGCGGGGCAGGAGGACACTTTCCGATTTCAAATCTCCGTTTGCCGAGTCCACCCCGAACGCACGCGGGCGGGCGGGTTCGCATCACCCTTCGTCACAAGGGGCGAAGCCCGTTCCACCGTCTCGTCAGTAGTGCCGACCGGTCTGTGATCGACGAGGGGAGCCACACCAGGTCCGGCCCTGCTGCTTGGCGGCACCGCGTCGTCGGGAGCTCGCGACAGACGGAGGGTTTCGGTGTACTCTCCAGCCACGGGAAACGAAGCCGGTGATGCAGGCGCCGGTCTTTCGCTCCCAAATCGGCTGGGACATCGTTGCTATCTAGTCACGCTCCCTTCAAACCCGACGGGGTACCTATTCCCCTCACCCGTCTGTGCGTATACAGCCTCTTTGCACTTGCGGGATGGGGGTGGTGGTTTAAAGACTCTCGAGTTGCCGCCCGTCGGTCTCCGAGCTCCGTGCAGTAGTGATCCCCAGCGAACTGCCAGCAGGGCGAACGAGCGATCCCGCTCTCGGTCGGGGCGCCTGGCGTCGATCGGTGGTCGGTGGCTTGCGGGCAAGCTGCGCTGTGAGTGTGGGAACGAGTATGACGAGCCGTTGCCGCGACTCCCAGTCCACCTCGGCGGTGGCTGGGCCGGGCGGGCGTCTGCTCGGGCGAGTGCCGCCCCCGCCTCCTCGCAGGAAGTCCGCTCGCCGACACGCCGCCACGTGCACGCGTCAGTGACGCTGCCGAACCGATGGCCGGTGCCCGTTCCCGCCTCTGCTTTTCCTAGGGCAAAGCTGCTGCACGCCTCGTGATACTAGGCGGGCGACATGGTGGCGGTGATCCTGCCTCCGTCGCTGCGGTGCGTTGGGGCACGCATCGCCTCTTGGGCGCCCTGTCCTCCTCCCCCCAATAGACGTATGTTTCTGCGGGCCGCACCAGGATGGTGCTCCCCATCGCTTCACGCCACCCTGCTCCGCCCGCACGCCGGCGTGCAGGTGGCTGTAGCTCAAGGTGGGGAGCGTATGTGCGGTCCGGGTCGCTTTCCTCTGGCGAGGGAGAGACCTAAAACAAACTCAGACAACTCTTGACGGTGGATCACTCGGCTCGTGCGTCGATGACGAACGCAGCTAGCTGCGAGAATTAATGTGAATTGCAGGACACATTGATCATCGACACTTTGAACGCACTTTGCGGCCCCGGGTTCTTCCCGGGGCCACGCCTGTCTGAGGGTCGTTTGGCAATCAATCGCACTCGCCTTGGCTGGCGAGAGCGCGGCTGGGGTGTCGCAGAGGACCCGTCCTCTTTGTCCCCCTAAGTTCAGACTCCGGAGCCCTCCGGCGTCGGAGCGCTTGGCCTTTCCCCCCCACCCTGCACATTCCGTTCGTCAGGCTCGACGCCATCCCCCCGCCGGGGAGCGCGGCCTGGCGTCCGTCTGTGTCGTGGCAGTGGGGCCAGCACGGCTGTCACCGGTCCCAGAATGGCTGTCGGTGGTTCACACTGTGTGTGTGTGCCAACCCTCCTGGTCTCTGGGACACGGAGCTGCCACGAAGTGTTGAGCCTCCAGTGGGGGGTCTGCCTAAGCTCTGCACGTCCGCATTGGGTCCGTCTCTCGGTTGGCTGGCAGTGGAAAGAGTGAAGGGAGCCGCGGAGGTCCGGTGCTGGTGCGCCGCCGGCCTGACCGTGGAGCTCGCCGGTTTGACACGCTGACCCGACTCGATGGTTGATCGATTGAGAGTGCTGGGAGCTGCAGGCCGCCCGCTGCTGCAGCCGCCCGTCTCGTGGTTCGTCCTCGGCCTTAAGTGGCCGGCGGGGCGTCTGATCCTGTCTCCCCTGCTGGCGCCGAGTGCCTGGCCGAGGGAGGAGGTTTTCGTCGAACGCTGTGACTTGGACGGTCGCACG
>NW_027310899.1:0-7500 GCF_047496795.1 Chiloscyllium punctatum | reverse complement strand
GACCTGTAACGCGGGTAGCTCAGCCGGATTTGACCCGGCGGTTCTGGCGACGGTCTCGCCTTCGAGGGGGGAGCGCCCCGCGTGTTCAGGCCGAATTTTGTGCATTTCCATCGGCGGGAAGAGGTCCAAACGGGAATGGGATTGAATGTGACTGCTGAAGCCGACATTGAGACCTCTAACGCGGGTAGCTCGGCAGGATTTGACCCGGCGGTTCTGCCGAAGGTCTCACCTTCGAGGGGGGAGCGTCCCCGCGTGTTCAGGCCGAATATCGTGCATTGTTAACGGCGGGAAGTGTTCCAAACGTGAATGGGATTGAATGTGACTGCTGAAGCCGACATTGAGACCTCTAACGCGGGTAGCTCGGCCGGATTTGACCCGGCGGTTCTGGCGACGGTCTCGCCTTCGAGGGGGGAGCGTCCCGCGTGTTCAGGCCGAATTTTGTGCATTTCCATCGGCGGGAAGAGGTCCAAACGGGAATGGGATTGAATGTGACTGCTGAAGCCGACATTGAGACCTCTAACGCGGGTAGCTCGGCAGGATTTGACCCGGGCGGTTCTGCCGAAGGTCTCACCTTCGAGGGGGGAGCGTCCGCGTGTTCAGGCCGAATATCGTGCATTGTTAACGGCGGGAAGTGTTCCAAAAGGGAATGGGATTGAATGTGACTGCTGAAGCCGACATTGAGACCTCTAACGCGGGTAGCTCGGCCGGATTTGACCCGGCGGTTCTGGCGACGGTCTCGCCTTCGAGGGGGGAGCGTCCCGCGTGTTCAGGGCCGAATTTTGTGCATTTCCATCGGCGGGAAGAGGTCCAAACGGGAATGGGATTGAATGTGACTGCTGAAGCCGACATTGAGACCTCTAACGCGGGTAGCTCGGCCGGATTTGACCCGGCGGTTCTGCCGAAGGTCTCACCTTCGAGGGGGGAGCGTCCCGCGTGTTCAGGCCGAGTTTTGTGCATTTCCATCGGCGGGAAGAGGTCCAAACGGGAATGGGATTGAATGTGACTGCTGAAGCCGACATTGAGACCTCTAACGCGGGTAGCTCGGCCGGATTTGACCCGGCGGTTCTGCCGAAGGTCTCAGCTTCGAGGGGGGAGCGCCCACCGTGTACAGGCCGATTTTCATGCATTTCCAACCGTGGGAAGGGGTCCGAAAGGGGATGGGGGTGAACGTGACTGCTCAACCCGACTTTGAGACCTCTAACGCGGGTAGCTCAGCCGGATTTGACCCGGCGGTTCTGGCGACGGTCTCGCCTTCGAGGGGGGAGCGTCCCGCGTGTTCAGGCCGAATTTTGTGCATTTCCATCGGCGGGAAGAGGTCCAAACGGGAATGGGATTGAATGTGACTGCTGAAGCCGACATTGAGACCTCTAACGCGGGTAGCTCGGCCGGATTTGACCCGGCGGTTCTGCCGAAGGTCTCACCTTCGAGGGGGGAGCGTCCCGCGTGTTCAGGCCGAATTTTGTGCATTTCCATCGGCGGGAAGAGGTCCAAACGGGAATGGGATTGAATGTGACTGCTGAAGCCGACATTGAGACCTCTAACGCGGGTAGCTCGGCCGGATTTGACCCGGCGGTTCTGCCGAAGGTCTCACCTTCGAGGGGGGAGCGCCCACCGTGTACAGGCCGATTTTCATGCATTTCCAACCGTGGGAAGGGGTCCGAAAGGGGATGGGGGTGAACGTGACTGCTCAACCCGACTTTGAGACCTGTAACGCGGGTAGCTCAGCCGGATTTGACCCGGCGGTTCTGGCGACGGTCTCGCCTTCGAGGGGGGGAGCGTCCCGCGTGTTCAGGCCGAATTTTGTGCATTTCCATCGGCGGGAAGAGGTCCAAACGGGAATGGGATTGAATGTGACTGCTGAAGCCGACATTGAGACCTCTAACGCGGGTAGCTCGGCCGGATTTGACCCGGCGGTTCTGCCGAAGGTCTCACCTTCGAGGGGGGAGCGTCCCGCGTGTTCAGGCCGAATTTTGTGCATTTCCATCGGCGGGAAGAGGTCCAAACGGGAATGGGATTGAATGTGACTGCTGAAGCCGACATTGAGACCTCTAACGCGGGTAGCTCGGCCGGATTTGACCCGGCGGTTCTGCCGAAGGTCTCACCTTCGAGGGGGGAGCGCCCACCGTGTACAGGCCGATTTTCATGCATTTCCAACCGTGGGAAGGGGTCCGAAAGGGGATGGGGGTGAACGTGACTGCTCAACCCGACTTTGAGACCTGTAACGCGGGTAGCTCAGCCGGATTTGACCCGGCGGTTCTGGCGACGGTCTCGCCTTCGAGGGGGGGAGCGCCCCGCGTGTTCAGGCCGAATTTTGTGCATTTCCATCGGCGGGAAGAGGTCCAAACGGGAATGGGATTGAATGTGACTGCTGAAGCCGACATTGAGACCTCTAACGCGGGTAGCTCGGCAGGATTTGACCCGGCGGTTCTGCCGAAGGTCTCACCTTCGAGGGGGGAGCGCCCACCGTGTACAGGCCGATTTTCATGCATTTCCAACCGTGGGAAGGGGGCCGAAAGGGGATGGGGGTGAATGTGACTGCTCAACCCGACTTTGAGGCATCTAACCCGGGTAGCTCAGCCGGGTTTGACCCGGCGGTTCTGCCGACTGCCTCGCCTTCGAGGGGGGAGCGTCCCCCGTGTACAGGCCCGATTTTCATGCATTTCGAACCGTGGGAAGTGGCCCAAAAGGGGATGGGGGTGAATGTGACTGCTCAACCCGACTTTGGCGCTTCCGAGCCGGGTAGCCCGGCCGGGTTTGACCCGGCGGTTCTGCCGTCGGTCTCGCCTTCGAGGGCGGAGCCTCCCCCGTGTACAGGCCGATTTTCATGCATTTGCAACGGTGGGAAGTTGCCCAAAAGTCGATGGGAGTGAATGTGACTGCTCAACCCGACTTTGAGACTTTTAAGCCGGGTAGCTCAGCCGGGTTTGACCCGGCGGTTCTGCCGACGGTCTCGCCTTCGAGGGGGGAGCCTCCCCCGTGTACAGGCCGATTTTCGTGCATTTCCAACGGTGGGAAGAGGTTCAAAAGGGGATGGGAGTGAATGTGACTGCTCAACCCGACTCTGAGGCTTCTAACCCGGGTAGCTCGGCCGGGTTTGATCCGGCGGTTCTGCCGACGGTCTCGTCTTCGAGGCCGGTGCCTCCCCCGTGTACAGGCCGATTTTCGTGCATTTCCAACGGTGGGAAGTGGTCCAAAAGGGAATGGGGGTGGACGTGTCTGCTCATACCGACTTTGAGACTTGTAAGCCGGGTAGCTCAGCCGGGTTTGACCCGGCGGTTCTGCCGACGGTCTCGCCTTCGAGGGGGGAGCCTCCCCCGTGTACAGGCCGATTTCCGTGCATTTCCAACGGTGGGAAGAGGTTCAAAAGGGGATGGGAGTGAATGTGACTGCTCAACCCGACTCTGAGGCTTCTAACCCGGGTAGCTCGGCCGGGTTTGATCCGGCGGTTCTGCCGACGGTCTCGTCTTCGAGGCCGGTGCCTCCCCCGTGTACAGGCCGATTTTCGTGCATTTCCAACGGTGGGAAGAGGTTCAAAAGGGGATGGGGGTGAATGCGACTGCTCAACCCGACTCTGAGGCTTCTAACCCGGGTAGCCCGGCCGGGTTTGACCCGGCGGTTCTGCCGTCGGTCTCGCCTTCGAGGGCGGAGCCTCCCCCGTGTACAGGCCGATTTTCATGCATTTGCAACGGTGGGAAGTTGCCCAAAAGTCGATGGGAGTGAATGTGACTGCTCAACCCGACTTTGAGACTTTTAAGCCGGGTAGCTCAGCCGGGTTTGACCCGGCGGTTCTGCCGACGGTCTCGCCTTCGAGGGGGGAGCCTCCCCCGTGTACAGGCCGATTTTCGTGCATTTCCAACGGTGGGAAGAGGTTCAAAAGGGGATGGGAGTGAATGTGACTGCTCAACCCGACTCTGAGGCTTCTAACCCGGGTAGCTCGGCCGGGTTTGATCCGGCGGTTCTGCCGACGGTCTCGTCTTCGAGGCCGGTGCCTCCCCCGTGTACAGGCCGATTTTCGTGCATTTCCAACGGTGGGAAGTGGTCCAAAAGGGAATGGGGGTGGACGTGTCTGCTCATACCGACTTTGAGACTTGTAAGCCGGGTAGCTCAGCCGGGTTTGTTCCGGCGGTTCTGCCGACGGTCTCGTCATCGAGGGGGGAGCCTCCCCCGTGTCCAGGCCGATTTTCATGCATTTCCAACCGTGGGAAGTGGTCCAAAAGGGAATGGGGGTGAATGTGACTGCTCATACCGACTTTGAGACTTTTAAGCCGGGTAGCTCAGCCGGGTTTGACCCGGCGGTTCTGCCGACGGTCTCGCCTTCGAGGGGGGAGCGTCCCCCGTGTTCAGGCCGAATTTTGTGCATTTCGAACCGTGGGAAGTTGCCCAAAAGTCGATGGGAGTGAATGTGACTGCTCAACCCGACTTTGAGACTTGTAAGCCGGGTAGCTCAGCCGGGTTTGACCCGGCGGTTCTGCCGACGGTCTCGTCTTCGAGGCGGGTGCCTCCCCCGTGTACAGGCCGATTTTCATGCATTTCGTACCGTGGGAAGCGGTCCAAAAGGGGATGGGAGTGAACGTGACTGCTCATACCGACTTTGGCGCTTCCGAGCCGGGTAGCTCAGCCGGGTTTGACCCGGCGGTTCTGCCGACGGTCTCGCCTTCGAGGGGGGAGCGTCCCCCGTGTTCAGGCCGAATCTTGTGCATTTCGAACCGTGGGAAGTTGCCCAAAAGTCGATGGGAGTGAATGTGACTGCTCAACCCGACTTTGAGACTTGTAAGCCGGGTAGCTCAGCCGGGTTTGACCCGGCGGTTCTGCCGACGGTCTCGTCTTCGAGGCGGATGCCACCCCCCGTGTACAGGCCGATTTTCGTGCATTTCCAACCGTGGGAAGTGGTCTAAAAGTCGATGGGAGTGAACGTGACTGCTCAACCCGACTCTGAGGCTTCTAACCCGGGTAGCTCGGCCGGGTTTGACCCGGCGGTTCTGCCGACGGTCTCGTCTTCGAGGCGGGTGCCTCCCCCGTGTACAGGCCGATTTTCGTGCATTTCGAACCGTGGGAAGTGGTCTAAAAGTCGATGGGAGTGAACGTGACCTGCTCAACCCGACTTTGAGACTTGTAAGCCGGGTAGCTCAGCCAGGTTTGACCCGGCGGTTCTGCCGACGGTCTCGCCTTCGAGGGCGGACCCTCCCCCGTGTACAGGCCGGTTTTCGTGCATTTCGAACCGTGGGAAGTGATCCAAAAGGGAATGGGGGTGAACGTGACTGCCCAACCCGGCTTTGAGACTTGTAAGCCGGGTAGCTCAGCCGGGTTGGACCCGGCGGTTCTGCCGACGGTCTCGACTTCGAGGCGGGTGCCTCCCCCGTGTACAGGCCGATTTTCATGCATTTGCAACGGTGGGAAGTTGCCCAAAAGTCGATGGGAGTGAATGTGACTGCTCAACCCGACTTCGAGACTTGTAAGCCGGGTAGCTCAGCCGGGGTTTGACCCGGCGGTTCTGCCGACGGTCTCGCCTTCGAGGGGGGAGCCTCCCCCGTGTACAGGCCGATTTTCGTGCATTTCCAACGGTGGGAAGAGGTTCAAAAGGGGATGGGAGTGAATGTGACTGCTCAACCCGACTTTGGCGCTTCCGAGCCGGGTAGCTCAGCCGGGTTTGACCCGGCGGGTCTGCCGACGGTCTCGTCTTCGAGGCGGGTGCCTCCCCCGTATACAGGCCGATTTTCATGCATTTCGAACCGTGGGAAGTGGTCCAAAAGGGAATGGGGGTGGACGTGTCTGCTCATACCGACTTTGAGACTTGTAAGCCGGGTAGCTCAGCCGGGTTTGTTCCGGCGGTTCTGCCGACGGTCTCGTCTTCGAGGCGGGTGCCTCCCCCGTGTACAGGCCGATTTTCGTGCATTTCGAACCGTGGGAAGTGGTCCAAAAGGGGATGGGAGTGAATGTGACTGCTCAACCCGACTTTGGCGCTTCCGAGCCGGGTAGCTCAGCCGGGTTTGACCCGGCGGGTCTGCCGACGGTCTCGTCTTCGAGGCGGGTGCCTCCCCCGTATACAGGCCGATTTTCATGCATTTCGAACCGTGGGAAGTGGTCCAAAAGGGAATGGGGGTGGACGTGTCTGCTCATACCGACTTTGAGACTTGTAAGCCGGGTAGCTCAGCCGGGTTTGATCCTGCGGTTCTGCCGACGGTCTCGCCTTCGAGGGGGGAGCCTCCCCCGTGTTCAGTCCGATTTCCATGCATTTCCAACCGTGGGAAGTTGCCCAAAAGGGGATGGGAGTGAATGTGACTGCTCAACCCGACTTTGGCGCTTCCGAGCCGGTTAGCACAGCCGGGTTTGACCCGGCGGTTCTGCCGACAGTCTCCTCTTCGAGGCGGGTGCCTCCCCCGTGTACAGGCCGATTTCCGTGCATTTCGAACCGTGGGAAGTGGTCCAAACGTCGATGGGAGTGAATGTGACTGCTCAACCCGACTTTGGCGCTTCCGAGCCGGGTAGCTCAGCCGGGTTTGACCCGGCGGTTCTGCCGACGGTCTCGTCTTCGAGGCGGGTGCCTCCCCCGTGTACAGGCCGATTTTCATGCATTTGGAACCGTGGGAAGTGGTCCAAAAGGGAATGGGGGTGGACGTGACTGCTCATACCGACTTTGAGACTTGTAAGCCGGGTAGCTCGGCCGGGTTTGACCCGGCGGTTCTGCCGACGGTCTCGCCTTCGAGGGGGGAGCCTCCCCCGTGTTCAGTCCGATTTTCGTGCATTTCCCACGGTGGGAAATGGTATCTTTCATTACGGGGACAAGGGTCTGAAGCGGTGAAGTCAGTAACCGGCATAGTTAAGGAAAGGGTTCGAATTTTCTCAACAGTACGAAAAAAGTGAGCAGGGAAGCTAGAGAAGGTGTCAGTGAGTCCCAAACGAGTGAACCGCAAAACTTAGGGAAATGCCCGAAAGCGTTTTAAAGGGTGAAATCGGGAACGAGGAAATGATGGGAAAGTGCCTGAAAGTGCTAAATGAGTAAACAGAAAAACGAAGAAAAATGTTTGAAAAGAAGAAGTGAGTAACCAGGAAAACTTAGAAAAATGTTCAAAACGAAGAAATCAGTAACCAGGAAAACTTAGAAAAATGATCAAAAAGAAGAAATGAGTAACCAGGAAAACTTAGAAAAATGTTTAAAAAGAAGAAATCAGTAACCAGGAAAACTTAGGAAAATGTTTAAAAAGAAGAAATCAGTAACCAGAAAAACTGCGAAAAATGTTTAAAAAGAAGAAATGAGTAACCAGAAAAACTTAGAAAAATGTTTAAAAAGAAGAAATCAGTAACCAGGAAAACTTAGAAAAATGTTTAAAAAGAAGAAATCAGTAACCAGGAAAACTTAGAAAAATGTTTAAAAAGAAGAAATCAGTAACCAGGAAAACTTAGAAAAATGTTATAAAAGAAGAAGTGAGTAACCAGAAAAACTTAGAAAAATGTTTAAAAAGAAGAAATCAGTAACCAGAAAAACTGCGAAAAATGTTTAAA